>NC_056725.1:1897680316-1897820316 GCF_019279795.1 Protopterus annectens
GATATTATTTCTTTACAAGAAATTAAAACAGAGCAAAGCACCTAGGTGATATGCTATGCCTAAATGGAAAGGTCATAGTTATTGTCTATCACAAATTTTGAAAAATGAGTAGACATATTAGTAAAAAAAAAGCTGGAATGGAAACTATTAAGGATAATGTGACTTAGAGAGCAGATAGGCAATGGGATGAATGTATTTTGTCAATAGACAGGTATATGATTGACAACATTTACTGTTCCATTTAGGAAGACACTCTCTTCTTCTTTTCATCTTTTTTGTTGAGCTACTTACTTTTAATCAATCAGGCCTTCCCCTCATTTTGGATGGAGATTTTAAAATAGTGATAGATTCTCTTTTTTACAAGAGTAATTCTGCTATTGAGAAACATATGGAAGACCACAGCTTAACAGATATTTGGTGATGTATAAACTCTGAAGACGTTAGAGTCACATCATCTTCTTTTGTTCTAACTCTACTGACATCTTAATTGCTTTTTAATACCAAAATCTTTAACCTTTTCATTGACCTTTATTACAAATGTGCCATGTAGTGCATCCAGTCTTGAAGTTGCTTTATCAAACATTCCTGGCACTTAGAGAAACATGTAGGCTAGATGCATTAATCCTAAAAGATCAGCACACATATAAGGTCTTATTAGAAGAAATTCAAAATATGTATAATATACCTGTTTCACCTCACTGCCACCCTTTGCTGAATGAGAGAATTTCAAACTGGAGCAGGAGGCTTGATGTGGTACTGCCAAAAACAAAAATACACATCGAAACAGATAATGCCATAAAAGAGCTTTAAAAGGATGGGCAATCCTATTTCAACAGAGAAGAATCTGCATTTTTTTTTAAATAAACCGTTCTTGATTGAACAGTCTAAGAAGGCAAAAGTAAAACTTAAAGCTTGAGCTTTTCTGTACTTAGATAGACCTTCTTCTTACACATTGGCACAAAAATAAAATGCCCTGGAAACACACGTTTATGTTTTTAGAAGCAGTCATGTACAAAGGAAAGTCTACATCATCAGAGATGGACAACAATTGCAGACTGACCCCTCTTGATAAAACCACACATTTAATAAATTCTATAATCAGCACTGTGGCAAGCACTCTTCATATTAACAAACTACTGAAATATGTCCTTTTTTTTCCAAAATATAAAATTACCTCTCTTGTCATCAGCAGACTCTGATGAGCACAATGGTCTTGTCACTCTGGAAGAAATAGCTAAAGCTGTGTCCTCAGTTCCATCAAGAGAAAATCTTTGTCCAAATGGTGGTTCCAAAGAGCTATACAAACTGCTGTTCCTCATTATTAAAACACATTTACGTCTTATTTTCAATGAATAGTGGCTAAAAACACGAATACACCTTTATGGTAAACTGTCTCCCATAATAGTTCCAGGGAAGGATGCAGGTAAGGTAAACAATTATGGCTCCTGTTCTTTAAAAACAATTTAGTGCAACTTTTTTGACAATATGACCACAGCATTCTGTACCAATTTTACTCAGTCTTATAGGCCAGCACCAAACAATATTTGTAAAGAAACATTGAAGTTCCGAAAGCCTTTATTCCTTATCTTTTGTTTATTCAATATGTTCAAAAATACAAAGTATGCCATGCTGCAGTTATTATTAAAGTTAAGAAAATGTTTGATTTGATCCTATTGGGATAGATGTTTGTTTTTTTCCTTGAATCCTCTCATAGCAATGCAAGCACTTATAATAATCTATTTTCTAGGATTCTAGCAAGTTCTGAAATGTCTGCTCCCTGCAAAGACACAAAGCAGGACTGCCTTATTTACTCATTCCTATTTATTCTAGCTGTTGAAACAGTACCTATTCATAGGGCACCAAAATAAAATTCCCAAACTCTCAACTCCCCATGTCATAAGATAATGATGTACAAAATGCTGATAAGTCTTCTATATAGGAAATCATTGCTGCTGTATTTTTATGAGTGCAATGGCAGTGATTCTTTTGTTTTGGGAGAGTTTACCCTTCTTCATATTTGAGTGACTTTACATCTGGCATATCGGCTTGTCCCCTTATAGAAGTATGGGAGAGCTTGCTCCCCTAAAAAAAAAGAAACAAAAATCACACAGTTTGAATTTTCACCCTTGTGTTGTTTCAGACATGTGTTCTATGATGTGGTTTGTCAACTTGTTATATTATCATTTGATATTCTTATGCAAATAAGTATTTCTAATAAGAAACTAAGAGGCTAGGATATATTGAATGTGAGCACTAACTTTCTCATGTTCACTAATAGAGTGGCATTTACAACCAACCCTATAGATGAGGTACCTGATGTATAAAACACACTAACTAAACTGGTATTTCAGGTCAGAAAGTTAATGCAAAACCCCACCCAAAAAACTGAAATTTATCTTGTAAGCACTATTTTTTCTAAACTTAAATTGGTGAGTCCTATATACCCAGTTGCAAGGACTACAGGATCACACTGCTTTTCCAAAGACGATACGGTTAAATCTTTAAACTGTATGGGACAATATATATAGTTAAATTCATCATTACAAGATTATAAGTGCACATAATGGGATGTCCCTACCCACCTTGAAGTAGGTACTCAAGAACACATCTATTTATTTTAACTGTGCATGGTTCATAAAAATTGTCAAGCACTTCCTATGGAATGACAGCCATAGCAGAAGTTGCAGAAATACCATTACTAGATCTTCAAAAGAAGGCTTTCAACTACCAAATTTGCATTATAGAAGTATCGACCCCGCTTTGGGAATTGTTGTCTAGCTTCTTAAGTTATGGAAAATCCAAACCTCCTTGACCTCCTAATTTTTACCGAACAGATATTTCCTCAAATACTTAGTTAAAGGACTTGAACCTTCAGTGACAGATAAATAAGACAACTCATGATATATTTATCAATATAAACCTTTGTGATGGGATGGACAGCTTTAACTTTTCCCCCAAACTAATTTGAGTTTTGCTACCCATCTCAAGGCAAAAAGGAAAGTTTTTAATATGGTTTATTGGGTAGACTTGTAATGCTTTATAGACTTACTGCCTAGTACCTACCAATGAAGCTATTTACCCATAAGCTATAGCTGTACATTACATACCATTTTCTAAGTAGGAATTACTCACTCACCACATGAGTTTGCATTGAGTTATACATATTAATCAGTAATTATTGCCTTATAATTCTATGTTTTTCAGGCTTTTCACTTCTCAGTTTAAGGGAATGATATACCCACAAAACATTATGTACCATCAGTAAATCAGCAGCAGTTCTCAATCCAGATAGAACACACATGCCATTGTGGAATCACATTAATCTAAAATAGACCATCAATCTGTTCATTATAGAAGTTTGGAGGTGTGCAGTATCAGAAATGTGACAGATTTCCAGCAACCTGTCTCAGATGGTAACACCCTTCTTGCATAATTCAAATTCTTAAAACATACATTTTCTTTTCTTAAGAATAACATGTCAATTCCTACAACGTCACATTCATGAATTAATGATAGCAAATGGTGTTCTCTTAATCAGCTACATGGAGAGTTGTAAAACTACCTCCTTATACCTACATAAAAGCAGTCACTCATTTGGTATGGTATGTTACTTAACCTTTGGATAAGGCATACCCCTACCGAGCTAAACTAACATCTACACGATATTCAAGGAATGCTGCTCTTCCAACACAGGTTTGCAACTGAAAAGAAAAACACTCAATCAGTCCTGGATAAAGTGCCTTTCAGAATCAACATAGAAAAATCCAAAAATAGCTGAAAAAGGCAACACCAAAGCAGATAATCCTTTAAAACAAACTTTTAATCCAATTGATTATAAAGACAGTGAGCGCTTTCACGTTATCACAACGTTTCATCAGACTTTAAGTAAAAACCATTAACTGCCAACCATAAGTAGTAAATTCAAACCCTTCTGGCCTATGGTTCAACAGAAACAATTATGACATCATGTTGAAATTTAAAATTTAAAAAGACGTGCTTTATAACCAACATTCTTCGAAATATATACATAAATAAAGCATGCATCATAAGAAACATTTGTAAGACACATGTGCATTCAATATATATTAATATAATACATATATCTGTAAATATCACAAAAAACCACATTTTTATATTTAAATAAAATTAAAATTAAAGAATGTATGTAGTGTAGTTCATTCTAACAACTAACTAAAAACAGTATATATGTATGCTTATGTCTAAAAATCATTCACATAAAGCTGTGAAAATTAAAATTCTATTTAAAGTGACTAATGTGCATGTGGTCTGGATGATAAAAAAGGTTTTATCATCATCCCATCATTCAGTCCACTCATTTTATGTGCTTGGAAGCATATTATCCATCTACTTTCTCTACCCTCCGTATACGTTTTAACATTCCCTAATCTGCCTGATGAAGAAGGAGTGCCAAGGGATTTCATTATGAGATACATGTTATTGTTGGATATTGTATTGAATAATAATGTCTTTATATATGAAGAGGAATATTTTCTACAAACCAAGGAGGTGGCAATGGGCACCCCGTGAGCGAACTCATATGCCAACCTAGTGCTGGCATATTGGGAGAAGACATATGTATTGAACAGTGGAGATTATGGGGAGTACATTGGTTACTACAAACGTTTTGTAGATGATGTTTTTCTTGCATGGAAGGGCACTAGTGAACGATTGGAAGAATTTGTGGAATATCTGAATGGGACAACAGATTTTCTGCCTTTTGAATGTGTTAGTTCCCAGAAGAGATTACAATTTTTAGATGTGCAATTGAGCAAGGAGGAAGATGGATTACACACTAATATGTTTAGGAAACAATGTTGGAAAAACAGCTTGTTACATCGGAGCAGCATGCATCCAACTCACATTTATCCTAATATAATGAAGAGTCAGATACTAAGGGTATCAAGACTTACTAGTCATGATGAATCTTACAGAGAAGCATGTAAGACATTGGCAGATAACTTTATACAACGAGGTTATAAAGAAGGTGAGATAGAGAGATCTATGTATAATAGTAGGTCACATAGGAATAGAAAAGGAAGACCATACTTCCAAAGGAATACAAACATTGACAGGGTTGATGAAGAAGGTTTGAATGCAAACGGAAATGAGGGGCTTAAAGTGATTATTCCGTTTACTTATAGGAATAATAAGGTAAGAGAAGTAATAGAGAGAAATTGGAGATTATTGAATGTAGATGATGATATCACTACGATAGTAGGTAATAGGCCGAGATACACGTATAGAAACACAAAATCACTTAAGCGATTACTTTGTTATGAGCAAGAAAAGATTCATACTATAAGATATTCAGACAGACAGGGGACATTTGCTTGTAGGGGCTGCAACCAGTGCCCATACATGGCAGGAGATAATACATTTGTTCACCCTGATACGAGACAGGATTATGTGTTTAAACAATATGCGGATTGTAAGACGAGGGACTCGGTGTACCTGGCACAGTGCCAGGTATGCAAGTCCATCTATGTAGGTTAAACCAATAGGATCTTCAGAGAAAGAGTAAGAGAGCATATTTATGCTATAAACAAAGAAGATAATAAGAACGCATTAGCTAAATATGCGCTAATCTATGGTATGACACATTAATTTAAGTTTAGAGCATTAGAATTGATTAAGAAATCAGGCAGATTAGGGAATGTTAAAACTTACACAGAGGGTAGAGAAAGTAGATGGATAATGTGCTTGCAAGCACATAAAATGAGTGGACTGAATGATAGGATGGCGTTAAAAGCTTTTTTATCAGACAGATCACATGCGCATTAGTCACTTTAAATAGAATTTTAATTTTCACAGCTTTATGTGAATGATTTTTAGACATAAGCATACATATATACTGTTTTTAGTTAGTTGTTAGAATGAACTACACTACATACATTCTTTAATTTTAATTTTATTTAAATATAAAAATCTGTGTATTTTAGTGATATTTACAAATATCTGTATTATATTAATATATATTGAATGCACATGTCTTACAAGTGTTTCTTATGATGCATGCTTTATTTATGTATATATTTCGAAGAATGTTGGTTATAAAGCATGTCTTTTTAAATTTCAAATTTCAACATGATGTCATAATTGTTTCTGTTGAACCATAGGCCAGAAGGGATTGAATTTACTATTTATGGTTGGCAGTTAATGGTTTTTACTTAAAGTCTGATGAAACGTTGTGATAACATGAAAGCGCTCACTGTCTTTATAATCAATTGGATTAAAAGTTTGTTTTAAAGGATTATCTGCTTTGGTGTTGCCTTTTTCAGCTATTTTTGAACAGGTTTGCAACTACTGAAATCACCTAACTCTTTAAACCCTTATACCATCACAGAGGAAAACTGTCTATTTTTATTGCATGTTAGCTACTGGACTGTATCATGTAGTCTTGAAATGGATTGTACAAAACCATTGATTGTGCCAGATGTGAATGTGAAATTGCAGACACTCTTCACAAGTTTTGGGACTGTAGTCATGTCCAGTCTTTATCGGTCAGGGTTTCTTACTGGATTACAGGTATTTCAGACATAAATGCTCACACTTGTATCAGTCTGTTGTTAGCAAGTGCACAGCCTTTGTTTACTGATCTACCTAAAGCTCAGGAAATAATAGTGGAAGTCACTAATAGGTCAATGACACTTAAGCACAGGAATTGTTTATCAGTCCTTAGCAGAAAAGTTTTAAAAGACATCTTTTTAAAGTAGCTGGAAAATCACTCACTTTGCAATTCATCAGGTTATGCAGGGGAGAATAATCATAACACACCTGTCCACAACATAAAGTGAATTTAAGACAAAAAAGTACTTGTCTTAGGTTGACTGCATATATTACTTAGTAATCATTTACCATGCTGTTCTTCTCCTTATAAATATAATTTATTTATTTTGTGGAGTGGGTCCACTGAACAGTTCCATGACTTTATGGACTATATTAATAGTAGTACAACATATTTACAGTTTTCTTCTGAAACATCTGGTACAAGTATACATTTTCTAGATGTGAACATAGCAAAGAATGGTCAGGGTATCTATACAAATGTGTTCAGAAAACCATGCTATCGTAACCATCTTCTTCATAGAGGAAGTATGCACCCACCACACATTTTTAGGAATGTAATCCGCAGTCAAGTGTTTAGGATGTCCTAGTTAAATGCACTTAAAAGTGATTACCAACGTCATACTAATAATATGAGAAAAGCATTCACAGAGAGAGGCTATCAGAACAAAGAAATTGTTGAAAATATTGAAGCTGTAAGGAGAGTGAGAGATACTAGTGCCAAACCCTATTTTTCAAACCAAATAACTAAGCTAAAGGAGGCAGTAGTGCCACACGCTTCTGTTAAGGACATGAAGTTAAGATTACCCATGTTTTATGCAAGTAATAATGTTAGGTATCAGAGAGTCATTGAGAGACACTGGAATAGTCTAATGACTGATGAAAGTCTTATGGGAATTTTAGACACTAAACTAAGGTTTATATATAAAAAGATGACATTTCTTAAGAACTGTCTCCGCTACTCAAAAACTCATAGAATTGAGAGAGCAGATAAGAGAACATTTCCCTGTGGCAACTGTGCTGCGTGCAAGTATATAAATACTACTAATGTGTTTTTACATCCTGATAAAAAGAAATAATATATATTTAATATACATGCTATCTGTAGTTCAGAACCCATAATTTAATTAGGTTCTTGCACAGTACAGTGTGTGCTAAATTTTATGTTGGGAAAACAGATAAAGCTCTGCGGGATCGCATAAAAGAACATGTTTATCATATTAGTAAGGAGAGCCAAAATAGTGCCCTTTCTAAACATGTCTTGGAGACAGATTTGACACACACATTTTTATTTATAGCTCTTGGTAGAGTGTCTGAGAGTGCCAGATGTGGTGATATTAGAAATACTACTGAACAACTGGAAGCCAAATGGATAATCAGGCTTAGAAGCAACTGTGGGCATGGGTTGAATGACAGGGTGCCCATTAAAGCTAAACTAAAGACTAGGCGCCTACACAGATGAAGTAGCAATATTTAGTATAGAGTATTTGTGTAGTTACTGTTTTAAAAGGAGTTTATTCCCATATTAGATATATTGTTTTTAGTTATTTTATATGTCTTTTAGTTAGTGTGCATAATGCTGTGTATTTTTAGGATTGTATCCCTTTTAGAGTTGTGACTGCATCATGTGACTTGTTTGTCAGAGTATTTAATGCAGCCTTTTGTATTCTTGCTTGTATCTGCTGAAGCAGTATAACCTGTGAAAGCACTCATACCTTTGGGTATATCAAGGTATAGTTAATTACTGCTGGTATGGTGTAAGAACTTAGTAGGCATTAATAGGTAATTTAGTCATCATGTATACATTGCTGATGCTCACTGTCATGTTGCGTGCAAATCCCTAGGAGTTTCTGTACCAGCAGTGATCCACTCTCATTCGGCACAAGTTCCTTTCACTGTGGTTATGTGATAGTGGAGTTAGTATATTTAAGTAAATGGGTTTGGGAGTTGCATGGTTTCTTGCCCTCTCCAAAAATGAAGTTTAGAAGGAATAGGTTCATAGGTTCATAGGTTCATACTAGGCTATCTACCCTGAGGCAATTATAAGCCTAGCCTGATTCTGTATGGCTTACGCCACCCCTTGATTTGAGTATACTGTGCCCTTTTTAAGGTTTAGTTTACTGTGCCTCTGTCTAATAGTGACATGGGAGTAATCCCTGGGACAAACCTATGATCCCCCATCCACTTATCGAGATTTTTCTTGAAGAGATTCAGTGAGGTGCTCTTCCTCACATGAACTGGAATTCTATTCCAGAGCGAAGGGAGCCTCTGGGTTATGAACCTGTCCCTCCAGCAAGTTCTATTTATTTCTGTGCTGAGGTTCAAGTCCCTCGAGCGTGTGGCTCTAAGGGATTTAGATTTACTGAGGTGAAGCATGTCCATTAATTCTGGATTTGACATAGCTTTGTATGTCAGGCATAGATTGCCTCGAAGTAGGCGGTATGCAACTGAGTAGAGCTGGAGTTTTTTTAACCGAGCAGCATATGGCATCTGTTTGAGACCCTTGATCCTCTTGGTAAGATAATTTTGGGGTCTTTCTAATTGCTGCAGGTGTCGGGTAAGGTACATCGCAAAAGGGGCATTGTATTCTATGGTGGGCCTGATGAGGGATGAATAAAGGGGCACGATTACCTCTCTTGATCTAGATGTGAAACCCTTCGTGATGAGGTGGGCTATGTAGAAGGTCTTTCTAACCACTTTGGCAATGTGGTTTTCAAAGGAGAGATTGCTATCAACTTGGGTCCCCAGGTCCCTAATAACGTTCTCTGTACTTAATGGGTTTCCGCCTATGTGGTAATTTGTGGGCACATTGTTTTTGCCAAAGGGTATGACTATACATTTTTTGGCATTTAGCTTTAAACCATGGCACTGGCACCAGTTATCTGTCTCTGTGAGACCTTTTGAAGGATGTTTGTGTCAGCTGGAGAGTTGATTATGGCACCCAGTTTGCAGTCGTCTGCAAACTTGGTGAGCCATAGTCCTCCCATGTTTGCCTGTACCTCGGAAAAGTATATACTGAACAAGAGTGGTCCCAGGACAGAACCCTGTGGGATGCCACTTGTGACTGGTTTTGAGTCTGACATGGCTCCAGCAACTCTCACTCTGTGGGTTCTGTCTTTGAGCCAGTTTGTGACCCATCTTGTGACATAGGGGTTTATATTTAAGCTGGATAGCTTATCTATGATGCCCGAGTGGGGTATTGTGTCAAATGCCTTTGCAAGGACCAGATAGGCTGTGTGGACTACCTTCCCTTCATCTATGGCTTTGGTGACTGTTTCAAAGAAGTCAACCAGGTTCAAAAGGCAGGATCTGCCCTTGACAAAGCCAAACTTGGTAGGATCTAGTGTCTGTAGGTCCCCAATGTCTTTGTTTATGAGCTCCATGATGATCCTCTCCATAGCCTTGCAGACTAAGCTAGTCAGGCTTATGGGGCGATAGTTTCCAGGGTCCATAGAGGCTCCATCTTTGTGGAGTGGGACCACTGTTGCTGTACACCATTCTGTGGGCACATATCCTGTAGTGAGGCTGAGATTGTATAGCTGTTTTACTTGAGGGATTAGTTCCTCTTGGAGTTCATGTAGGACACAACCTGGGATGCCATCTGGTCCCATGCAAGCAGTGTTTTTTGCTTTGAAGAGGGCAGCCTTCACCTGAGCATCAGAGATGTTTGGGAGGCAGCCCTCTGCTGGGATAGATACTTGCTCATTTGGGGGGCAGGAGGTGGAGAAGTTTGCACTGAACCTGTCTGCCAGGATATTGGCGATGTCTGTGGGTTCAGTGTATTTTTTGTCATTTAGAATCAACTCAGAACAAGTCTGGGAGTTGCATCCCAGGTTTCTAACATAACTGAAAAAAGCCTTATGATTGTCTTTGGTGTCCTGTGCAATTTTTCTCTCGAAGCTGGCCTTGGAGGATTTTATGAGGGATCGTAATTTTTTGCTAGTACTGATCAGAGATGCCTTCCCTATTAGGGATTTTGCTCTATCATGTAGTAGCTTCCTCCTTCTGTTGTACAGTTTATTTATGGCAGGGGTCCACCAGACTGGACGCCTGCCTTTGGATGATTGGGTCTTGGTTTTGTTTGGGATAGCATGATCCATGCATTCCTGGAGATGTCCGCAGAATGCATTTATATAGAATTCTGCAGTTTGGGCCATAGTTTCCACTGGCCCTGGGGCCTTGAAGGATTCCACTTCGGTTTTGAGAAGTGAGAAGTTCGCTTTTGAGAAGTTTTTCAATGTGGTTTTCTGGGCTGGGGGTGGGGTCGGGATGTGGACATCCAGTGAAATTAATTTATGGTCTGATCTTACCAATGAGGGATATACTTCTGGTGTGGAGCATAGAGTCCCCATGTTGGTAATGATCAGGTCTAGTATGTTGTCCCCTCTTGTGGGAGTGGTGACTAGTTGTTCCATAGCATTTGAGTTTATAATTTCCAGGAACCTTTGGACTAAGGTGCTGAGGCTTGAGTAGTGCTCCCAGTCAATGTTTGTGTAGTTGAAGTCGCCCACTATAATGGTGTTTGGAGAGATCTTCATGTTCTCCAATGTTTTCAGGAAAGCTGAGTGGGATTCCTGACTTTGAGAGGGTGGTCTGTAGGATGCTATAAACTGAAAAGCAGTCTTGCCCACTGTTAGCTGCACATGGATGGTCTCCGATACTTCGTGCAATGCCACTAACCTGGAGGTGTGGATATCCTTGATAAATATGGAAACTCCCCCTCCTTTTGTGGTTCGGTCCAGGTTTTGGGGTCGAAAAGCATGATATGAGGTATAGCCTGGTAGTGCTGGGGTGCTCTCTGGAGCCTTGAACCAGGTTTCTGTCACTGCACAGATATCGATGTTCTCCATACTGAGGAGAGCTTTGAGTGCGTGCATCTTGAGGTTAAGACTTCTGGCGTTTAGCAGCATTACCCTTAGTTTCTTGTTCCTTGTGCTGTCTATGGGGGTGGGTTTGACTTTTGAGCCTTGCCTAAAAAGGCACTATGGGGGTGGCAAGAGCCTTTGCCAATATCCGAAAGCCCAGTGGTGACAGGCGCAAGCCGTCCCTAGTGAAGCAACGTGGCTTGTCGAGCATGTCACCCCAGGCTGACAGACACTGGATCCCCTTTGAATGACACCAACATTTTAGCCAATTGTTAAAATCGATCATTTTGTCTTTGTACTGTGGCATCATTCTAGGTGAGGGTAAGATGCTGCTCAAGGTCAGGGTCATACCAGCCTGGGCTACATGATCAGAGAGCTCCTCTATGTCTCTTTTCATGTAGTCCAGGGAGGTACGTCTCAGGTCATTCACACCAGCATGTACAATGACTGAGTCATATTTGTATTTGCTTTGGGGTGACCTGAGTGCTTGCGTTATGTGGCGGATCCTAGCACCTGACAGGCAGCTCACCGTGACCTTCTCTTTATTCAGCCTGGTGAGCGGGACGTCAGTGTGTCTGACAATAGAGTCACCTATTACAAGAGTATCAGGTGTGTTATTCAGCCTTAAGGGCTGTGGCTGCTTGGCACACTGACTTTGTGGGCTATGTGCTCTGTGTGTTTTGTTTTGAGGTAGCGTTTGCTTGGATGTCTGCTTTGGAGGTCTCTGTTGCTTAGGTAGAGTTTTATTTAGAGCCTCCGAGTATGTTTTTGTGTATTTATGTGTTTGGTTCGCTGATGTGGTGGGACTATGTGATACTGGAATTGTGTTGTGTGAGGTTACCTTCTCCTCCTGATTGGTTACACCAGTTTTGAGATGAGAGAGCTCAGCCTCCAGTTTGGCTAAATAGTTGCATCTCTCACATATATTTGAACCTGTTTGGAGGAGGAGAGGGTTGTCCGTGTACATGAGACAGTTGTAACATTGCCTCAAAATTCCCAGATTCACCAGCTGGACTGGAGAGGAAACCATTGACTGACCTTTGGACATGCTAGAGTAATATAGGAAAACTGAATTTAAGACAGACCAATAGAGGACAGGGTAATCGTAGAGAGTATAAGAGTAAGTAGTGCTTATGGTTTAATAGTGCTAACTTGTAGGATTACTTAATTGGACCAGTGAAGGGCCTTAGAATGAGAATATGGTGTTTAAATTGAGAGATAGAGCAGTTTTAAGGGAAAAAGTGAAGAGCAGACTTTGTGGAGCCAGGAATAGTTTAAACAAAATTAGGCGGCACTGCCCGCTGTTGCGCTTTGCACAAAAACACGCAAAACTGCGCAAAAGAGGGTTTTAAGAGAGGAAGATGAAGGAGTTTTGGAACTGACCCAAAATGGCCAATAAAACTACAGTTTCAAGTCAGTAACCACTCCCACAGGGGCAGGCAGGCTGCTCAATGTTTTTCACTGCCACTGATCAACAGAGAGACTTCCCTTTAGCCCAAGCAAAAAATGGCCTCACAGAAACTTACAAACAGTTCAAGAACAGCAAGCCTGTAACTGAACTTTTTTAAATCTCAGAAAAGTGGGAAAAAACAAGATTTTTTTGTGTTTTTTTTGTTTTTTCAGAGATAGCAGAGGTTCACAAGTATCAACAAGTTATAACAGTGCAGTAAATGACCCCACACAAGAGTGCTAGGTCAAAGACAGATAAAATGCAAGTTTTGAGAAAAAAACGATTTTAAAAATAAGTGCAAACAGGAAATTCAGTAAACAGCTCTAGGTTATGCTCTAAATACAGTTACTAATGCAGAAATCAAGTTTAACAAGCCAGAAAATGCTCAAAATATTTTCTGTGTTTTGTATTTGTAATGAAATGCAATTCAAAGAAATGTATTTTCAATCAAATGCATTTCATTTAATTTTTTGCAGTGATTTGTAATTTTATGAGTAATCGATTCAATGAAAATGAATGCAGACACAAACACACACTCACAAGAATATATATGTTTGTATGATCTCATTTCTCAATAAGTTACAAGGTTTAAAAAAATCTTTCGGCTTTTCCCGGTTAGGGGTCGCCACAGCGGATTATTGGTCTGCTAATGATTGGCAGTGGATTTTTTACGGTGTCAAGTTGTCAGCCCAACCTTCAAAGGAGGAACACCCACACACACACGCACCTACCTGCATGTCTTTAACATTCACTGAACCATGGGGAGGACATACAGACTCCACTGTTCATTTCCTATATTTGGATAAATTAAATAACTCTTGACTTGCAAATTGCATTTTCTTTGTTCGTCCTGTTTATGTGCCTCTCTAACTTTCTTCATTGTGTTATGTCTTTAGATTTGCAGTGTTATTTAATCAGTTAAACAATTGCTTAAATTGCTTAATGTACCATTATATGAATACTGTACCTGTTTGTGTTCTCCTTTGTATTTTAACTTGCATTGTTTTCTAGTTGTTATGACAATAACAATAAAAAAGAAACACTGGATCTTGGGTTAATTTTTTACCTAGAGTTGCTGACTATGTTGAGCCTGCATGTTGTCTCTGTGCTTGTGTTCATTTTCTTTGGATATTCCAGTGATCTGTTAAAAATAGTGTTACAATATTACAATGTGTATTATTATCTGACTCAAAATCTACCCTTTTAAGCACAATAAATAAAATAAATAAATCTCTAAAGAGGTTATTGATGAGTATGCATCCCTCAGATGAATGTTGTTATGCTGTCCTCCCAAAATAGTTCTTAACAGACATTTAAATATGAGTAGGTCACTTGCTCGAGTCCATAGTGACTCTTGTATGGAGATAGTATGCCTTTATCTGCCTGAAATACCCTTCTACTTCAAGGCTAAGGTTGCTTCTACAAGTCATATAATTGCTGATTGACAAAATGTAAACCGGAAGTGACACATAATGCTGGATCTTTGAGACATTTTAATGTAAGTTCAAACAGAAAAGCCAACACCAAAGTGCTGTAGCATAGAAAATGTAATTGTTACATAGCATCATACGGTTTCAGCACTCTTGCTTGCCTTCCTCAGTGAATAAACATGCTATGACACCAAAGTACATATATAGTAATTAGAACATCACTTCCTATTGAGTCATTTCCTCCAGTATAATTAATTAACATAAGTCAT
Organism: Protopterus annectens; assembly: GCF_019279795.1. Taxonomy (NCBI): domain Eukaryota; kingdom Metazoa; phylum Chordata; order Ceratodontiformes; family Protopteridae; genus Protopterus; species Protopterus annectens. Next base: position 1,897,694,916 of record NC_056725.1, read on the forward strand.
TTACTCCAGTGTAATTAATTAACATAAATATATAAAACATATTTATAAATGATCATTTAACCCCAGTGTAAACAGGCCTCCTAATTTAACAATCCAATATTTTTCTTTAGTGTTCAGAATAGAGTGCCAACCTAATTTATTAGATCTATCCCCTTCTATCTTGTCTGTCACAGTGAAACGAAACTGGGCAGTGCAGTGTGTAGTACTGTGTCTGTATAGGGCATTGCTTAGCCATTTATTATGGATGTCACTATAATGTTTTGATATCCGAATACGTAGAGGCCAGGATGTTTGTCCAACGTAGAAAGCTGAGCAGGTGCAAGTAGCTAAATACACCACCCAGTCAGATCCACAGTTTCCAAAACATTGAATGTCATAAACTCTTCCCGAGTTTTTGCTTGTAAATTGTTTGGATTTATATCTATGTTTACAGAAGGTGCAGTGGCCACATGGAAATGACACCAAAAGTCTATCCCCTGTAATAGTAAGTTGATGGTGCATAAACAGTCCACTACCATGCTTCTTATAATGTGCAAAATGTGATCCCAATGTTTTGCCTCTACGGTACGAAAATTTACACTGGTTCCCCAATGCCCGGTTCAGTTCTTCATTGGCCATTAGGATATTTCAGTTCTTGGACACTACTTCCCTGATGAGGTTAATATTACGATTATAAGTCGTTATAAATCTAATCAGTTCTGATTCCCCTACATGAGCCCTGTCTTTATATGTAACTACGTATAAAGACAGGACTCATGTAGGGGAATCAGAAACAGTTCTGATTCCCCTACATGAGTCCTGTCTTTATATGTAACCAGGATGCCATTGTTAAGTCAGCCAATAACTGTTCTATGATAGCTTGAGAAGCCAGATAGTCAAGAATGCTCACTTGTAAAGCTGTTTAGGTTAATGTCAGCCTCAATTACTCAAGCTGATAGTAATTAGCCTTAACAGAATTCTTTCATAACATTTTCCCCAATTACTAATTGGGTACATAGTAACTAGAACCAATAATGTTGCCTGTCTTTTGAACTCAGATGACTAAAGCTACTCTTCAGTACCCCAGTGCATACCCATTTGCTAAGCATAATTAGTATAAATATGCTAGACATTCAGTGATTGTATCTGAGACCCAACATTAACATATTGATTCAGTCCATCAGAACCCAAAACATAGTCAGTCTTTATTTTATGCATTGACTCCAGACCCATTCACGATGAATCATATGACACTTGTGACAATGAATAGTGACAAAAACCGTATTATACAGAACAGATGAAGATCTATTGAAAGAAGAAAGCTTCAGAAAAAAGAATACCAAACCACTGGCATCATCAGTGATACATTTTCATTGCATATTATCAGATTATCTGAGCTTTCATGGGAGTAGTTCCTAGAATGTGTGTCTTTTTTTTACTCTGTTTTATTCAAGCATTACTAATGCTGTAGATCTGTAGGTATATACATTTTTAGTAATAACAACCACAGGTTTTAACTTATTAACATGCAGAGCATCATTACTTTTATATAACCAAGATTCCTTGTTATGAAATATCATCTATTGAATAGAAATGATTGTTTCCATAAGTAGCAGCAAAAGGATGACTAAGTAATCTGAATAATGCTGAAATGTCTTATTCCCAGGAGATCCCCTCATTGTTTACAAGTACAAATGATAAACAGAACAAAAGGGCAACTATCAGGTTGTCTTTTTAAGATATGGCATCCTCACACACAGTTAAAGAACAACAAAAATATTCCGACAGTACTTCAAACAGAAATTCCACCAGATTCAGCAAGCTCTGCATGGAGTGCAGGAATACTGCAAGAGCTGCTGTACGCAATATGGCTGACGAGCGATCTAGGACCGAGCTCCCGGGACGTGCACGAGTGCTCCTACACTATTCCTGCATGGACACCACTGCTATATACTAATTACCTCATTTGCTGGTGAAAACCATGATCCAGGAAGCAGGCAGGCATCTGTACAGGAATAGTGTAACCTGCAGAAATGTATTCAGTTACTAATCGAATACATTTGTGCAAATTACAAAATGGAGGCATGACAGCTCAAAAGAAAGCATGCATTCAATGTAGTATGCATGCCAATGGCCAAATATATGGCCATTGGCATGAAAAATAGTTGTAATTTTATAAAAAACAAGGTTTTTTTTTGGCCAATCTCGGCCGCATAGGGTAGTGGTGTGCAAACGTGATCGCCACAAAAATAAAAAAAGGGGGGGATAAGCTTTTATATCCAAATCAGCATTTTGCTATAATAGTCAATGGCATGCATAAGACAACAATACCAGGGAATAGTGGTTGCTAAGGGGGAGGCTCAGTGTGAGTGTGGTAACTATGAATTAGCATTCTGGTTTGTATAAATGAGGGGACTGATACTGAATCACAGATTTCCTCTCAGTGTTAGCTTGCACCCAACCATGTAGGTGCAGCAACACCATTGTATAATATGTATAATAGGTGGATGACCTCATAACAGGGTGTGTCATGCATGCTGTCAGCGTATTGAAGCTCTGTGGCCTGTGTTTGCCTTAGCTAAGCAATGCTAAGGAAAGGGGGTGTGTCTCACATTGTTGAGCACTGTTTTCCCTGCCTAAACAGGAGTGGGCGCTGCACACCAGGTTTTAAACAAAAAAATATAAAAAAAAATATATAAAAAAAAAAACAGGAAATAGTAGCAGGTTCACATCTAAGCAATGGGTATGCATGGTGTGCCTCGGGGCTTAAACGGGAAGGCAATGGGAAGGGAAAACGGCATTAGGAAGGCAATCAAGGTAAACTAGCATAGCTGGCAGGTGAAATGTATCAGAATCAGCCAATTACACAGGCAGCAACCCAGCACACTACTATAAACTATGAAAACACCTTTCAGTCTGTTTTTCCCACAAACTCTACACCATGGGTGTACACAGATGGGGAAATTTTGAATGACAAAACCAACAAAATGTTAGGGGCTGCTGTCGCCCTCATACATCAGTATGTGCAAGAGGCTGAGGGTGGTGAGGATGTAAACACTGACAACCATCCCACTGTGAGGAGGAGGAGAAGAGTGTACAGACCCAGGGTAACCTACTAGGGGCTACATGAGCTGGAGATAGTGGAGTGCTATAGGGTGGACAGGGACATTCTACAGTAAATTGTTGAGCTGTGCTGGCCCCACCTCACACAAAGAACCAACAGAGGGGAACCCATACCAATGGATACCAAGGTATGTGTAGGCTTAAGAATACTAGCCACAGGTACCTTCAAAAGGGCAATTGGGGATATCATGGGGATCTCACAGGCATCAGCATCCAGGGTACTCCACCAGTTCCTGGATGCCATGTCAGCACATGCCAGTGAGCACATATATTTCCTCAACACCTGTGAGGTGTTGACCAGCAATATGCATCTCTTCCACCAAATAGCAGAATGCCCTGAGGTAGTGGGTGTTATATACTGCATGCACTTACACATCAAAACACCACCTGGTGAGTGGGGTAGGGTCTACATAAACCCCAAGGGCTTCCCTTCCATCAACTGCCAGGTCATGTGCGATGCCCAGGGCATTATCTTGAATGTGTGTGCAGGCAGCTCTGGAAGCTATCACAACTTATACATCTGGCATATGACACGGCTGTACCAGTCATTTACCAGTGGGGACATCTCATATGGCCACCTAGTGGGGGATGCTGTCTAGGCACTGGAGCCATGGCTGATGACACCCCTCAGAAATGCAGACACACCTGAACAAGAACTCCATAATGAGGCACACGCACAAACCAGAATCATTATAGAGCATGTGTTTGGAATGCTCAAGTCACGGTTCTGTTGCCTGTTCATATCCGGTGGAGTCTTGCAGTACTCTCCAGCTACATGTACACAAATGTTCATAGTATGTGCCATGCTACACAATATGATCCTGCGGAAACAGCTGCAGTAGGAACAGCATGGGGCAAGGCCACACAACCCCCCCATCATTGCCAGGGCCATCACAGGCACAGAGTGACTCAGAGGATGAACTACCTGTGCCTGCCCATGTAGGTAGAAGAAGGCATGCCCAGTATGCCCAGGCCTTGGCAAAGAGGCAACGCATAGCACATACACTGACACAGTTGGGACCCAGGGAATGACACCTCTCTCTGACTTGCACATGCAGTAAAAGGGATGACAAACATGACACTACCTGTGCTTTACCATGTATAGGGAGTGTAGTATGTGCATCCGACATAGTCAGCCCTCCAGCACCATCCTCAATACTGGCACAACCACAAGGTAAGTCACTCTTCCTGTCAATTACTTAATGAAGTAGTATATTCTGATAGTTGTATCTATGATATGGATGTGAACATGCAAGAGAATTGGGTGGCTGAATGGGATGGCAGCAGATAGTAGACACCTATATGGGCAGCATGAAATCCATAACAAATACTGGTGTCAACATACTAGGCAGTACTAGACAAGGTGACAAATCCCACTGCAGTACATGTGGGGCCCAAATAACTGTGGGTGTCCATAGGACACACACATGCATGTCAGTGAGGCTCATATACCCATCACCAGCCTCAGCCAGCAGGACAGGTGTAGATGACCATAAAGAAAGGCTGGGCTAAGGCCTCCAAATGATGGCAATGGTGAACAGCCCCCTCCAGACCTACACAGACAGACTACAACAGGTCTGGCAGTTGTATGTTAGTTCTGAAGGGTAGGAAGTCTGAAACTGTTATGTAGGTCAATAAAACCTAAGATCTGTATTCTACTGATATCCCTCCGGTCTGCATGATAGGTCAGAATACAATATGAAATGGAAGCCAACAGAGTACCTGAAATACCAGTACAGTCATAGCAAATGTTTAAAGTCATCAGGTGTCCCCCCGCCCACCACAATCCTATGTAGAAATGCAGTAGCATGTAAGTGTGAGGAGTCATATCAGTGGAGTACAGATTGCCTGAGCTGGCCCAATCTACAAGATAGATTGTTGCATGTGTACAATATGCAGGGATCTATGTGTTAGGGTGTTGTGTGTTCAATATTGTCTGGAAGTGGTCAGCATGTAGGCATGGAGGGTTGTGTCTCGGTGGCCTAATGGCAGTACTGTGGTTGACAGGGCCATGTTCCGACAACTGCAGTGCCAACCACAGCAATACCCATGTCAGCAGTCATCCATACTCACTGTTCAGATGTCAATATCTGTCACCATCTGAAAGATGCACATGCTATGAATGTGGGCCCATACAGACACACAGTACACAGGTGGAAGTACCCTAAACAGAGTGCATAAAGTTTAACTGTCAGCTGCACACACCTTTGGAATTGTACAGACAGGTTAGCAGCACATTAGTTGTCTGTTTAGTACAGAATACTGATGTAGTCTGGGCAATCAGTGGCAGACCACAAAAGGCACAATTATGAGTTATTGAGAGACTGCCTATGTCCCTGCACAAGGCAGCATAAGGGGAATGTCCCATGTATATCTGTGAGTCAGCTGCAAGTAGCTTCTATATCACACATGCACACAGCTCACCCCACCATCATCCACAGGTTTATCATAGGTCATATCCTTGCTGCTGGGAATGAGTACAGTATGACCTCACTTCTTTATGGCAATACTCACAGAATGCAGTATGCTGAAGAGGTGTCATATACAGGTGTGTCCCTATATGTAAGCAGCACTCTGCCTGCATCCAGACCAATGGATCAATATGGACAGGAAGTATTGCCAGTAACACCTTGCACACTTACCCTGTTACCCCAGGGGAATCCACTGGCACACAGCCTGGGAATGTAGTAGTGACAGAACGCACCTGCTTGCTACAGATGGCCTGCATCACTGCCAAATGGCCTACAGTCCTCTGTCAAAGACCTGTGCCTCACCCATAGTGCCAATGTATGGTATCTCATGGGGTCCTAACTAGCAACCTAACACAGTCATCAGAACACAAATGCAAGGCCATTTGACAAATCCCAGTACTATGCCCCACATGTCCTACTGTAAGAACTGTGGACCAATCCATAAAGACCACTGGGATGAAGGGCCAGTTATAGGGATACTTCTCAGATATCACTCACATAATGTTAGGAAGAGGATAGAATAATGGGGGGGCGGGTGTAGAAGCATGGACGTCATGGGAGTGTGTGAAGTCTGAAACTCTGATGTGTGCCCATACTACCCCTGCCTGCAAACCCATTAATGGGTGGCTACAAACTTGCTCAGAAACCACAATGTGAAGGGGAAATGATGAGATATATGAGCCCTGCCTTTGGGTAACCTGGGTGAATCTGTACAGCTGAGAGGTATGGCCATTCTGTTAAGTCGATGTATGTACAAGAAGGGGATCCTCAGCCACCATACTACCAAGATGCTGGACCATTTACACAGACCCATCAGCAAGTGTCTGTAGCTACTCCTCCAGAATGGCAGGAGTGTGGAAGAATGTGTAGGGTGCGGCCCACAATACTGGATTCAGCTTCATTCATCTTGTATTTACCAGTAAATAACTGTGAGCAAATAAGTATATCTGTCAGTAGTTGATGACATAATATATCACAGTGTAAAACAGTACATATTTCTGAATATCTCTCCTAACACCAACCATGTAACACAAGCAGCACAGACAGCAATAGTTACAGTATCCCCCTATCTTTTGCCCACTGTGACTCCATATTGTCAACCTATCTACAGATATCCTACAGAAAGACTTTGCTAGCTGTAGGTGTAGAGGATTCCAGCGTGTAGCTCGCAAGACAGTTCCCTGCGAGCCACATCGCCGAAACTAAACGGCTGCAGCAGCACTTTGCCATAGTGCAATTTGGCTGAAAAGCATAGCCGCTGCAGCTGTAATCTATGAACGGGCAGATACAGCCGTATGGGATGTGTAACGCATTCCTTCTTCTCATTCAAGGAATGCATTTATTTAAGTATTTATTTATTTTGTTGTCAGACTGTTAAACTGTTAAACTGTGTGTGTTTGGAGATGAATGATTTTGAGGCCATTCATACTCACTACACCTCCCATTGCCCTACTTTAGCACTCCTGCTGATGTCAGTTGCCTTGAAATAATCCATTGGCCAAATCTCAACAGATAAGCTCTGTACCATGTGCAATAACTGTGTAATACTATAGTGTATCAAACTAGTTAGGAAGGAGTTCTAATCTTGGTCCTAGCAACTGTGAAAATGTGTGTGTGTGTGTGTGTGTGTGTGTGTGTGTGTGTGTGTGTGTGTGTGTGTGTGTGTGTGCTAACACCTGATTTTGTGGACATTCACACTTACTACACTTCCCTTACCCCTCCTTTATCACTGCTGCTGGTGTGACTCACCTTCAAAGATACCTTTGGACTACTCACCAACATATAAGCTCCATGGCGCTAGTAATAACTGTGTAATACCATAGTGTCACAAAGTAGTTAGGTAGGAGTTCTGGTCCTGGTAACTGTGAAAATGTATGTGTTTGTGTGAGAGTGTGTGTGTGTGTCTTTGTTGACACCTGATTTTTATGGGCATTATTACTTACTACACTTCCCTTACCCCTCTTTTAGCATTGCTGCTGGTGTCACTCACCTTCAAGGATACCTTTGGACAACTCTTCAAAACATAAGCTCTGTGGTGCTTGTGATAACTGTGTAATACCATAATGTAGCAAACTAGTTAGGTAGAAGTTCTAATCCTGGTCCTGGCAACTGTGAGAATGTGTATGTTTGTGTGAGAGAGTGTGTGTGTCTTTGTTGACACCTGATTTTGTGCACATTCATACTTACTACACTTCCCTTACCCCTCTTTTAGCACTGCTGCTGGTGTCACTCACCTTCAAAGATACCTTTTGACAGCTCTCAAACATATAAGCTCTGTGGCGTATGCAATAAAAGCATAACACTGTAGTAGCACTATATAGCTAAGTAGGGGTTTGTAACAGTACTTGTGCGTGTGTCATCAGTATCCTGTGGGGGTGCTGGTGTGATTGTGTAATAACAGGATCCATTGTGGGGTGGGTTTTGTTACATTATTATATTGAGGACCTATATGTCCCAATGTCCACATTACAAGGCCAACAGTTGTCAAACACCATAGAGGTTGGTGTAAACAATCCACAGCCATAAATGTCTAGTGCCGTATGCAATGACTATGTGACAGTATGGATTAGTGAACAATATAGGCAACCCTTATAGTACTCAGAGACCACTCTCCACCCACGGATCATGCACAGATATGCTTGGCTCTTTCTCTTTCTTTCTTTTTCTTTCTTTCTTTCTTTCTTTCTTTCTTTCTTTCTTTCTTTCTTTCTTTCTTTCTTCCTGTCTCTCTCTTTCTTTCATAGATGTAGAAAAATACATCTATTTTGCATAGGCAGCAGCTTGACTTTTGTAGGTAATGCTCATGATCAGCTGATGGCCTGTGCATGAATTGAAGTCCCCCCACTTGTTAATTGCATGTGGAACAGCTGTGGTATCATTCCTATAGCCAAAGAACAAAAGATGGCACAAATGGAATAACCTCCACTTTTTAATGTGAGCGCTTTTGTACAAACAATGACATGTACTTCACCATTCCTATAGCCAATTGCATGGAAACACACTCCTATAACTAAGCACTTCATGTGGGCATTGGCCCTTTTCCTTCACTGTGAGCAGGACTTCATGTGGGTATCTGACAAAAAGCATCACAGAGGGTAGTTGGAAATACCTCTTACAACAAACACTGTGGAGACAGGCCAACAAACCGGAGGGGGATGTTACAGACATAGGGACAAAATGTAATTATTGCTGTTCTACATTTGAAGTAGTGTTGGTTTAATAGGGTTTGTGTGGATATAGATGTTCTGCATGATTTAAAGTCTGGCATGACAGTGTTATGTGGTTGAGAAAACTCTCACCTGTAGGGCTATCTGCAGACTGGCCAGAGTTTGGAGTCTTAGATTTGGTGTGTTACTCACACATTTTCTGTTTTTATAAATGCAGTAGCATACTCTGATGATTGCAGTCAGTAAATGGTAACAACCATGTGTGTTACTGAAGTCATATCCCTCAGAAGAGATATGTTACAACAAACCCTGTTACACCAGCAATTTTCTTACTTTATAACAGCAATATGTCAATATTGGCCCTGTGTTTGTGCCTCTGTCCCTCAAGTCTCTCACCCTTTGTCCATATGTCATGCAGTAAGAGGTGGATATGTATAGCATATCATTATTTACTGACATCAATTCCTGATATCAAGCCATTGATATATCAGACTGCCATACATGTTATGTATAAGCCTTATATTTCAGGATAAAACTTGTACATTCTGTTGTAGTCTGTACAGTAGTGAGGTCTGTGTACTTATGGTGATTGCTGACAGAGTATCAGTATTGCGTAGGAGTGTATTGTGAATATGTTATTTGGCCTGTGTACCGACTGGGGTAGATGTCAGTGTTCTTGGTCCTGTTCTATCTGACATTGCATGCTGCTCCAGTTTCTGGTACCCTATCAACTTATATGTTTGTAGGGCCAGACTGAGACATGTCCCATACCACAGTCAGGTATCAGAATTAGGCCAGTATATGTGGGGTTTTTGTGTGAGTGGCAACTATGGGGATGGGTTTTGTTCACACAATCCATATACTTTACTATTAATTAGGCTTACCATTATGTGATTGTGACTGTGTTGAGATTGGTTGTGGGTATGCACTTTCACACTAGTGTCTGTTACTGCATGCTGTTACATGCCTGTAGTGCCTGCTATATTTGCAATTACATGTCTATTCCCCCATAGAAAAATTGGGTTAGTGTTGTGTCAGTCTGCCTGTAGTTTAGACAGTGCTTTGGTAACATGCATAGCAGCTCAGTGTATTTACCCTAGTGTGATGTTATGTCCAGATATTTGTCAGATGTACTGTTGCCTGGCCATCATACATGTGTATTTCTGACAAAGCAGTGGGATACTGTGAAGATGTATGTCACTAACTTGTGGGAAGTATATGGGTTTGGGACCTTTGCTCCTCCAGTTAATATATGTTAGGACAGACAGGAGGGTGTGAATGCATCAACTGTGTGAGCTTATCTACTCCAGTATTTGTGATATATCCCCATTTTCATGGCTTTAAACATCCCCTTTTTCAGGCTTGGTCCACATTTCTTGCATTAAGGAGTTCTGTGTATACCTCTCAAATGATCAGATTGTTTCAGACTGTCCATGTTTATTTCTCATATCTCTGCTGTATTCCACAGGATAATTACTGTGATTTGTGTGGTACTTCACTATGATGATTTTATGATGTGTGTCAGTAACTGATGGCGTACATATCAGTTTCAGAAGAGCCTTTCTTCAGAACATGTATGTTGACACAACCCCTGTTTACTGTAGTAACAGTCTACATTTACAACTGTAATACTTAGATTATGTTCCCTTGCACTAAGAGGTTGAGAGTTATGGTGCTGAGGTATGACTCCACTACATGTTATGGGTATATGTTTTATATATGTATATATATATATATATATATATATATATATATATATATATATATATTTGTGTGTGTATATATATGTGTGTGTGTGTATATATATATATATATATATATCTACATATGTATAAATATATATATATATATATATATATATATATATATATATATATATATCCTTTTTATGTGTAAACATGAGTGTTGTATATTCCTTCTCAGCTGCATCTCACCATATTTATCTGATATGTGTATATTTAAATATAAAAACATGACTGATTCCACACTATTTTCACTAACAAGTAGTAAACAATTGTAGTAGTCAAAGCAGTCCTATTCAGTTGCTGGGCAGAACAAGGACTGATGGAGACAGGGTGATTAAGGTGCTTTAAAGTGGCTTTAAGTGGTTTGCATGATGATAAGCACTGTTAAAGTATGGTTAAATGAATATGCGCTTACACCGTGTAGGCTTCGCTTACCAGTGCACAAATCTGCTTAGCATTTTACATTTAAGCAATGCTTAAACCTGCTAAACACAGCCCAGCCCTGGTAACCAGTGATCACAATCTAGTCTGATCAAATAGCAGGGTAATGACATCTTTAATAAGTGTATTTAATTCCATGTACATAACATGCTTCTATGTGCTGTCATTACAGTAGCAAGGGGTGTGAGTATACTGTATGGGACACCTGAGTATATATGGGTAGTACCACAATCTTTTCTCTTTGCATGTGTTTCATACTTGGGTAGTATCCCAGGTTATATGCAGTCACACTTGCATGTATTGTATTATTATGTTACTACTTTTAACAGTGCATTCCAAGTAAGAGTTGATTGCAGATTGTAGTACTGGAGCCATACACCCCTGCATGCAAAGCTGGGCTCTGAATATTGACTATTGTGTTCTTGGTGTTTGAGCTGTATGTTTTTATATGTCTCCTATTGGATATTGATCTGATATGTTGATATAAACTGTAGACTATTATGTTTTTAGGACATGTCATTGAGGACTGCTGTCATGTAGTAATGGCATACCTATCAATGTTGATATAAACTGTAGACTACTATGTTTTTAGGACATGTCATTGAGGACTGCTGTCATGTAGTAATGGCATACCTATCAGTTTCAGATGCCTATCTTTCAAAACCTTCATCCTAATGCAAAATGTGTTGGATATCTACTTTCTGTCTGTCCTCTGTACAGATGTGCAGATGTCAGGTATTCATCTTGACTGCTTACAGGCAATCTCTGCTTGACTGACACTGACATGTCTGCCCAGCCGTGTTATGAATGCCACAGCTAGGAAACCCCACTCTGTATGCACCACATGCCATGGATACTTCAACAAGACTACCACAGTCAACAGGGCATGTTTGGGTATAGGTCCCTAACCCGGACACTGGCCATGTGATGCAATACATGTTGCATACATGTCAAGTGGGGCATCTCACTGGCTCTCTTCAAAAGAAAACCAGATGAGTGGATGTTAAATGTAACTGTCACCCTGGGGATTACTCAAGTGGCATTACTTGATAGATGGCATGCTGACAAATGTCAAGTGGCATGATATCAGTGTACTCACATGCCCTACTCTTCTCATCTCTCCGTAGACATTAGCCTGGTACACACCTAGGAACACCTGCACCTATGGACCTCAGTACTGACAAATGTGTCTGTGTGCATTACTGAGTATAACAGTGTTTGTGTGTTTGTAAACTTGTAGTTGAAAATACTCTGTGGGCCTTCTCGCCCACTACACCCCCACTGCTATATTTAGAAAGAGCTGCTGCCATAATTAACATTAAATGTACCTTATGACACTCTTCACCCTATGGGCTACCTGGAGCTTGCAGTACCAGCATAACACTGTTCTACAAATGGGTAGATAGGCGTGGGTTACCCTCTGAGTCCTGAAAAATGTGAGTGTGTGTGTGTGTGTGTGTGTGTGTGTGTGTGTGTGTGTGTGTGTGTGTGTGTGTGTGAGTGTGCATATTTGTAAGATACATCATTCTGAGGCCACATTCTCCAAATACACTAAACCTTGCCATACATTATAAGGGATGATGATGTTGCTGACATTAGTAGAGCCATGACAAAACCCTCACCCTACTATCTCTGTAGCATGTGCAATAAATGCATATCCCTGTAGTAGCAATAATTAGATAGACAATGATTTGTATTGCAGTCCTGGTAAATGTGTGTTTGTGGATATGTCAGAGCATTATCATGGGTTTCAGTGAGTACAATATCCAATGTGGGGTGGAGGTGCTGGGTATACTGTCTTTACACCATGGCAGTACCCCCAGTACATGTCCCAAGGTCCACTGTATGAGGACCCCTGTCACCATCAACCATACAGGTAACTGATGACACTCTTCAGCCCAATGATGCATGTGCTGTGTGCAAAAACTCTGTAACAGTATGGACTCACTGACAAGGTAGTCAGCACTGCTAAACCCAGGTCTGTCAAATGTTTTTATGACTGCATGTGTTTGTTAATGTGTATATGACAGTGTGTTATACTATGTATTGTCCATTAACACCCAGTACATCCCCCATTACCATACTGTACAAGGCCTGGTGATGTTGTTCACATTACAGAAAGCTCGGGACACACCTCACCCTACAAGCCCTGGGGTGTGTGCAATTAAGGCGAAACACATTAGTAACAATAAGTACCTAGGTAGGGGTTCTACTCTCAGTGTTGCCAATTAAGTGTGTGCGTGTATGTGATGGGATCTACTACAGTTTGCAGAAAATATATTTCCCAGGAGATCATTTGTCCAAGAACTAACTGGTAAAAGGTAACATTTCAAAGCAATCAATTTGTGGAAATTCATTCAATCAAAACTAGTAGTGGATGTGTAAATGCCCTCTTCCCCACTGTACAGCTGTACACTGATACTGGAGTTGGTATATATAGTTGGGTGTGTTTGATGTGGGCACAGCCACCCACAATGGGGTTATCGTTGTGCATATCCCCCCGCTTAGTGTGTTGTTATACTGTGCAGTTTATGTTAAGAGGGTAAGTAGTTGTTAATCACACTATGTGTGGTTCTATGCTACCCCACACCCTCCAAAGTGGGGGGTGTGCCGCCCACACCAGCACACCTGTGTATACCAACTCCAGGACTGCACTACATTGGGGAAAAGGACATATACCCTGCCAGTACCATTTTCAATTAAATTAAATCTGGTGGACTGATTATTTACTGATGTGATGTTTTGGCAATTTGGTCTTGGTGGAATAACATAGGCCAAAATGAGTTCTCTGCAAAATAAAGTACATCCATGTGAACGGTATTCTCTGTGCATTGCATCAACACAAAAGCCACTGTGTATGTGTTATTCACAAACATTTGGTATGTGCCACCCAGTACACTTACCATTGTCCACTGTAGAAGAACTGCTTACATCAGCTGACATGCACTCACCTGTATACACCCCTCAGACCTATCAGCCATGTGGCACATGCAGTAACTGTTATACAGACCTGTTACTTGTGTTCAGCTGTACACGGGATATGACACAGTCAATGTGTTACCACAGTGCCACACATCTTGTAGGAAAGGACAGCAGACCAACATCCTCCTGACACACAGACACTTAGAACATAAAGAGAATGCATTATGGAGACCACAATCAGTCAGTGTTAATAACAGATATAATGCATCATGGCTGGACAGCTACACACCCTGGTGTGTAAACATTAAACATTCCAGCTGACAGCATGTTAAACAGCATTACATTGCTAAACCTTAGTACATTCACCCTGTGCATCAGAACCATATTAGCATGTCCCTGCATCAATGGTATGGATGATAGGGATGTGGCACAGGTATCATCACATGCACAGAGTGTGGTGTGGGTTTGCCAGAGGCCTAGGCTAAGCCGTTTGGTTGATATCATGTGTGTGGGTTAGGGTTTTTTTTATTAAATGGCCTATGCAGATGTGTTTTTTTAGGTATGGAGGTTCCCTAGCTGTGTTGGTGATGTGTGTGTGTATGTATGCACACAGTTCTGCCATATGGCTGCCCTATACAGGGGTATGTTGGACAGCTGCAGACCATAATTGGCAGGGTGTACAGTTCACTGTGTCCAGCCACGGACACAGGAACTGCGCCTGCCAGGGATTGCATGGGCACCACCAGGCAGAAGCCAAGATATGGTACTCTGCCCTGATGATGACAATCATCTGCTGGATCCACATCCCTGTTGGGACTGGCCAGGACCATGTGCATGTGGCCTGCTGTGTTGTGGTGTGGACAGCACCCCCCTGCAGTGCTGGTGCTGGTACTCCCACTACGGGAGCGGCTATGAGATGTTGCATGTACACGTAGACCTCCATCTATTGGTGTTGCTGACCTATGTCCATGTGACCAACTCCCTACTCTCACCACATGCTCTACCACAGACACCACACAGTTGAGGATTCCCACCATCTCACCCAACCATCTATCCATGACCTCTGCAAAATAACGGTGGGCATCTGCATGATCACAGATGTAGTCACGTACAGCAGGAAGAGTAGCCCTCTGGAGCCTCAGACTATCCCTGATGTAGCATTCCATACATGCCTGTACCTCCCTGATGGCCC
Organism: Protopterus annectens; assembly: GCF_019279795.1. NCBI lineage: Eukaryota > Metazoa > Chordata > Ceratodontiformes > Protopteridae > Protopterus > Protopterus annectens. The sequence continues at coordinate 1,897,709,956 of NC_056725.1, forward strand.
AAAACATGCATCTGGTGACACCTGCTGTGGCACTTCTGCCAGGGGCATGATGGCCAGCAGCCCTCCTATGAGTAACCCTGTACATCTGCCTGTGTGGGACCTCGCCAGTAAACCGGCTATGGCTGCTGTGTACAGACACACTTGCCATAGTCACCACACTTTCCTGTCCCATGCCACCACCCACCAACTGTCCCTCATCTATGGCCACTGATGATGGGGTATGTGTGGGCATTGTGACTTTGTGCAGGGATGGGGTGGATAAAAGTGGGATGGCAACCAATGGCACAGATTTAGGCCCTGACAACCATGTCTGTGCCTCACTATGCCTATCATCATTGTAAGAGTCTATATGGACACTAACATAAGTTTGCCTGCAGGTGAGTCCCTGACCCACCTTGCCACCTGAAAGAGGCAGATGAGAAATGTAAATGAAATCTGTATGTTATGGTTTACTTCTACACACACACAGACACACACACACACACACACACACACACACACACACACACACACACACGCACGCACACACACGCACACACACACACACACACACACACACACACACACACACACACACACACACACATACACACGCACTTACAGGTGAGGTGGCACAAATATATTAGACAGACCTCTCATTACCCAACAGTCGACATGCATGACATATGGCACTCAACAGCATGCACTGCAGCCATTTATAATCCTTGTTACCAACATTATAGATCTCTGTGATGCATGAGTTGTGTTAGTAGGTGATGGCCCTCCCCCTGGAACATACTGCACCCATGTACACATTATTGCCACCTGTACAGCACACTGGCATGTACTGTGCACCATACCTTACAAGTGTACAGACCATTGCTGAATGTGTAGATATCTGTCAGTTATATTTGCTCTGTTGCTCACAGCCCCTATGTGTTTGTCTGACACATACCTGGGATGATATGAGGACTGATGTCAATAATTTATGCCTGACCTTTGATTTGCAGATCTCATCATCAACAGTGCATGTATGTGCAATAAAATCTGGTTACACCAACAACCTTCAAAGCTTAATGTGGATATGAGAATTGTACACACTCTTATTGACATGCCAGACCCTTCTATGATATGCAGTGGGGCCACAATACTGCATTTGTTAACATTAAACACACCTGATATGTGACATATGACCTGTGCAATCCAATGCAGTATCAAACAAATGTGTTAGTCGTGGAGATGCTGAATGAGCTGCATACAATATGTGGGTTGCATAAATGTGCACGCCCTAAACACAATGGTTTGTTGAAGCACCTGTTAAGTGAACTACAGCAGTCATTATTCCTGGAAGGTGTATACTAGCATGGCCCATCTTTACTTGGCATTATTTGGTCTGTCTGTCCTACAAAGACCCCCCAACTCTGCCAGATTGTAAGGCCAATTCATGTGCACAGCCCTTGGAGGTCACACAGTGGCTTCACTATTGCTGTAGAGTCTCGGTTATGTCTGGCACAATTCATAACCTTGACTGTGTTCAGATACAGCCATTCTTAACTAGCTTTGGATGTATGCTTCAGTTCACTGTTGTGTTTCAAGCTGACACCCCTCCCCATCCTCAGCCGTATTTCAGATGCCTGACAACTATGGGTCACACATGAGTGTTATTTTGCAGTGTTCCATATTACAAATACCATGTCTACCAGCCTAGTTCCAGGTAATGAACAGCAATCCTAAAGGTGTAAACTGGCACCAGCAAGCTAAAAGTTGGGGATGGTGGCCCTGAGGTAGAGTGAGGTGTTGTTTGTGCACCACATGTATCTTTATGAATATGGTCTGTAGGTTTGAGCCTTGGTCTCATGACATTATTACACATTACAACACATGCCTTTGGGAGACTTGATGTTATGCTTATGCTACCTGTACAGAGCCCTGGATGATATTTCATGTGGGACAAATCTTCCGTCTGATTACCCTAACCCATAGGCCACACTTATGCAGAATCCAGGCGATTGTTGACACAGGTACTGCACAAGCAGTACTTGCTAGACATTCCTGCAACTCCATCAGTACTGCTGCATGTCTCTGGGCAGCCTCCATGACCAGTTTGCAACATGTTTTGTCATCTGTTTTGGATGGGCATCTGTTTATTTTCTACATCACTGTTGTCCCATATTTCATACACACATAGATGACTGTCTGCACTGTGTGCCATGGTATATGCAATGGTAAGGTAAGGTTACTTTTCCCACTCCTGACTGCTACCTTTCAGATATGGGATCCATTTCATGGTTTGTAAGATGTGTGCAAGCCATGGCTGCCTCTGTTTCAGGCAACTGGGCAAATGTTATGAACATACTTCTTGGACACCAGACCATTACTTGGTGTGACACTGAGGCCCTGTACTGGATGGCAGGTGTGTACTCAAGAAGAGTGAATGCTGTCAGTACATCACAAGCTGCCTCCATAATATGTTATTTGGAGTGTGTGCACACATATGCTTCCAGTGTTTTGTAAGGTTTGTATTCCCCATTATTGTTGTCCTAACATATGATTCCATTTTACACATTCATTGCTTATGTTAGGATCACATTACAGGTTGTAAAAAGGTGTGGAATGTGTTATTGTGGTCTGACGTTGTATATATCAGGAACAGTTGCCATTGTAATAGTGGTGTATACACTGTTGTATCCACTGTATAAGGGTAATGTTTCATACATGTCCCTACTGTAGGCCATTTTCCCCACCATTTTGTTTATCTCTGTCCACACATCTTGCTCTGACAGGTTGTGAGGTATACTGCAGGAATCTTACATACCCTTCAGATATGCCACCATGGTGACCACTGTGATGCAGTGCATTTAACACCAACAAAAATGAACATGTACAGCATGCATTATGGGAAGGTGTGTTAAATGTGTGCATAGAAAATAGCATGGCCTTAACATGGCCAGTGTATTGGCAAACCTGAACAAAACAACTCCATACTCACCAGCTACAGGCTGCTGTCCCAGTTGTATACCAGAGGTACCTAAATAGCTGTGTAAGAGAAGTAATGTCAGTAGCCACACCTGTGGCATTGGTACAGGGTGGAAGCAGAATTTCAGCACATCAACAGTACAAACCCCAATACTAAGGATTATGCAAATCTGTGCATTACTACACTCCAGCAACAGACTATCTTATCTGACATATGCATGTAGATACTTTACAGATAAAAATGGATAAGCAACAGTGTTCTAGTAATGTGCACTGAGGCCTTACCTGCATGCTCCTCATCCATTGTGTGGGTGGCACCCTCCTCCACAATGCTGTCTTCAGCTTGATGGCTTGTATGGTGGGCAGGTGCCCCAAGGCTGGAAAGGAGATCCTCAGCATGTGTCAGTGGGGGCTGGATGGCCTGACCCCCACCTGTGGCTAGCCAGTCCCTTGCAATGGCAGCAGCATACTGATGGGCGTGGCAGATGAGTTCAGTGCAATGATGCCACACCTGCTTATAATTTTGGCTGTGCAGGCCGACATCATTTACCCTGTGGACAAGCTCATTCCACAGGGCGGTCCTCTCTTGCAGATCCAGGGCTCTGCAGCTGAATAAGATGCTGTGATTATGTATGACATATTATGTGATGGTCTCATTCTCTATGTTGGTAAATGCTGGGAGCTGGGGACATTGCATATTACCTGGAAGACATAAACAGGAAAAAAGGTCACAGGACCTCATATGGTTGTACACTTGCACATCAACAGTGGATGTTACTTGCAAATAATCCAGACTATACCATAACACTGTAAGCTATCATGGCTTCGGTATCTTGCATTCACTCCTGGCTCTGACCTGTATAGTTCCCCCAATGTTGGACAGTTAATGGCATAATCCATTATTCTCCATTCATTTCTGTGTAGAGGGATGAATGACAGTGACCATCTTACATGTAGATGGTGTGTGGATGGTGGCAAGTCTGTGTTTGACTGTAGTTTGTGATGGAGCTGTGAGCACATGCCTGAGTTCATGTAGGAGGCAGACTGTGATGTTCTCATGCCCCATGGAGACTTGCTGTTGTTGCCATCAGTCAGCATTATGTACATGCTCACCACTGATGTGGGCAGGAGTGTGGTTGATGTGCATATCCACCTGTACAAATGTTGTGGACAGGGTGGCACTGTTGCCACCTAAACTGACTGATGCAGGTTGCCTGTATCCATGGCATGTGTGTATGAGGTGTTCTTTACCCCCAGTACAGGTTGAATTGTGTTACTGCCTCTAAGATTAACTACATATGTGGAGACATTGTTGCAACTGGCCTTGGTGGTGTGGATATGTCTCATTTATAGTCATAGTCAGCCTTACAGGAAGTCACCTGTGAACCTACATGCTTGCTCAGATAGAGGTGGACTTGCTTCCAAGTTGTGGTCTGCACCTGAGTGTCCCTGTACAGCCACTATAGCAACCTATTATGTGCTTTGTGTATTGCTGCTGACCACCAAGGAGGATTACTCTGTCATTGGTGGAAGCTGGTTGTACAGGTCAGGTACTGCAGATTCCATATAGCTACAGTGGATATAAAGTGTACACATCCCTGTTACAATGCCTGGTAGTTGTGCAATTGAAATATGACCCCACAAAAGCTTAAGTCAACACAATCCCCACCTGTAATGTGACCTATAGACTGCTCAATTCAATAGAAAACATAATATGTCCTGTGAAAACATATGGGAAATAATACTTAGTACAGTAAGCCAGTTGAATGTGTGTGCACACCCTTAAAACTGATATGTTGTGTAAACACCTGCTGAGATGATTATAGCATTCATTTGTCTTCGTTTGTACTCTAACATCATGTCACATCATCACTTGGCAATGGTTGCTCACCTTCCATGAAACAGCTTTTATTCTTTTTCAATAGAATTGTACAGGTTATGGGTCACATCTGAGGTGAGAAACATTTTGAAATTACTTTCTGTGGTCTTATTAGCATATAGCACACAGACCTGGCATTCCAACAGGGGGGTGTAGTACACTTTGGATATCCAGTGTATATGGGTATTGATATAGCTGTTAGTGGTAGGCATGGACAGTGGGTCATAACACAGTTGTACTCTTCTCTGATTACTACCTGATAATCATGCCTACTGTAGTACCCATATCAGTGTCATGGCAATGCAACAATCAGTAACAGTACACATTTTATTTTGTTGTATGCAATGACACTAATATTACACACATGTGCAACATGCACAACCTATTTTCTAGACTGCTTGTGACCCATGTTATGACTTTTGTGCCTTTCAGCTGAACATACATATACGTACACGTGCTCAGGGGATACTTGGTATACATTTGTGTTCTATGTCAGTATGGCACATTGTATTTACAGTCTTGCAGCTCAGTCATACATCTTCTGGGCAATGGTCCATGTCAATGGGTGACAACAGGGAAATCAATATTGATAATGTATTAATATAGCTGGCATAACACAAGTATATGTGTATGTGACTACATATATCAGTCACAACTGTGACTATTGTCTGGCAGAACACTGTAGAGTTGAATGTTATTAATTCAATATATCACATGCAATTTAACGCACACATCTGCAACAGTACTGTACTATGCACATGCCCTATATAGGTATCTTATATTTACAATACACACATGTATAATACTCATATTCACAGGTAACATATGGTTATGGGCAACATCCCATTAACTGGCCTAGCTGTAGCACAGTCATGACTGTTTGACAGACACTCTAGTGGTTGCCATATGTGAGCTGTCCTTTCCCAAGGTGAGTCAGGCTCCTCAGCTGTGACCCGACCTATCCACCTCGTGGAACATCACATGTGGACAAAGCCTAACATGGGGGGATATATAGGGACTGATCTTAGCTATGCCTGTTACAAACCTATGATGTTTGTAGCATAATACATTTTGCATTACCATGACTGTTCTGAAGGTGGTGGGTTCTGAAACTCAAGTGTTTTTCATTACTTCATGACTTCAATCTCCAGCTATTTGCCAGACTAATATAGATTTTACGAGGAATAGACCAAACACTATGATGGGTAAATCTTGACATTCTGTGAAGATCTGCACGGGTATGGCCCACTGCAGACAGAGCCAGATGCTATGTCCATAGCAGCTGTTCAGCAGGACATCATTACAGCAGGTCTTGATGGCACATATAAATCTTTTAAGTTATCTATTCCATTATTACAGACCAAGTACTACATTCAATTACATGCTTACATGTTTCACATACCTGTTTAATTATTATGCTCTCTTCTGTGTTCCAGTTGATGTCTTCCTTGTTTTGTTTGGTTATTTTGTTTAATATTATTTTTTTTTCTTTTTTTCTTTCTTTCTTTCTTTCTTTCTTTCTTTCTTTCTTTCTTTCTTTCTCTCTCTCAATCTATCTCTTTACCTCTCTCTCCACTACAGGGATCAAGCTGATTTGAATAGGTTGCATCATGGCTTTTGTAGGTGATGCTCATGCAGCAATTTGTGTTCCCCATTTGCTAATTGCATGCAGGCAGCTGTATAGTTCTTCCACTAGACAATGTCATAGCAACCCACTACTATAAATGACTACATCATGTGGGCATTGTTCCTTTACCTTGCCTGTATGGAAGACATCCTTCATGTGTGGGAGCAGCAGTGTTACAGGCAGCAGGTAGAAATATCTCTTACAACAAGACTTGTGGACATAGGCCAACTACATGTTTGTATAAGGTTCCAGACCTAGGGACAGAGTGTGAGTATTGCTGTTATATGCTTTGAATACTGCTAGTTTTACAGGGTTTGTATGTACATGCTAGTTTTGCATGGAATGCAGTCTGTCTGCATAGGTCTCAACTGTGGGGCTATCCACATGATGGCCAGAGGTTTGGCTGTTATGTTTTGTGTGTTCCCCACACAGGTGTTGTCCTTGACAAATCAGTGGCATTCTCTCTTTTGACTGCTATCAGTACACGGCAACATCCATTTGTGTTTCTGACATATTCCTCAGAAAGGGTATGTTGCAACCAGTCCTGTAACACCAGAAACTTTCACAGTGTATAACAGCAATACTTCAAAATGGCCCTGTGTTGTGGCCTCTGTCCTCCACTTATATACCAGGTTTTGTCCAGATGTCATGCAGTAAGAGGTTAAAAGGTATGGTCTTTCATTATTCAGTGCTGACATTCCTGCTATCATTCCAGTGAAGTTGTGGATTCCCACACATATATATGAGGGCTACAGCTGGACAACTTGTGTGACCCTGTACAGTCAAGACATCAGTGTATAGAGAACGCTGTTATATGCCCTTGTAAGACATTTTATGGGGGAGGGGTATTAAATGTTTTTAACCTAGGCTGTTTGAACATGCGAGGATTATTACTAATAAGAAACATAAATGTATATGGCTGTACATTTTCATACATTTCAACATGAGGACAGTGGTGGGTTAGAGCTTACTGTTTTGCACACAGTTCTGTTTGTCAGTGTGATAGTACAATTTGAAGTTAAGCATTGTTATGTAAAGGATCCATTTACATTGTAACAATTGATACTTTCCCCAAGAGGGTTAACTACAGAGTGTAATTGCAGGCTGTTGAACTGAATCTTCAATTAAGTGTTGATTGATTCTTGTCTTCAAGGTAAGTGTGTTTTTTACTGTTGTACTTCTTGAAGGCTTTGGCCAAGACAGCAGAGTATCTTATTTTGCAGATTACCGTATCATATGTTTCCTTTGATAGTTGCATTAATCAGTTATTTTGTATTTCAAACACCTAAATGCTATAAGAAATGGCATAAACAACTTAAATAGTACACAACTAAACATTTATATTTATGCAAAAGGTGTGGTGTTATGTCCTTTGCACTGAGTGTGGGTATATGTTTTAATGCAATCATTCTCATTTCTAGGAAAGAATCAGACTCTGGCCATTTGAAAAGGTGGCAACTGTAGAAATAATGGCTGTTTGATATTCTCTGCACTCTCACTCTCTCTCTCTCTCTCTCTATATATATATATATATATATATATACTCTCTATAGATCTATAAGTCTTTATATATATATATATATATATATATATATATATATATATATATATGTGTGTGTGTGTGTGTGTGTGTGTGTGTGTGTGTGTGTGTTTATTTATATATATATATATATATATATATATATATATATATATATATATATATATATATATATATATATCATTTGAATGTTTAGTGCTTCCAAATCGTACACTCTCTATGGTAGACTGATTGTTCTGCATGATATGTTAGAGAAATCATCCCAATATCTTACAACTCAGATGGCTTAATGGTAACTTGCTGTGGCTATGGTGTGCAGGGTCCTGTCTTCAAGACTTGCAAGGGCTAAATATTGTGTTATTGGGCAGAACAAGGACTGTTGGATACAGCATGATTAAGGCACTTTTAAACAGTTGTAAGTGGGTTTGTGTGGGTTTTTGCCATGATAAGCAATACTAACTTCTGGTTAACTATGCCTATACACAGTTAGCTTTAAAAGGTGCTTAATCTGTGTAGGCATCACTTAGCACTAAGCAAACAGGCTTACTCCTGCTTACTACTGCTTACCCCCACTTACACCATGCTAATTTCTTTAAAAGAAAAGAAAAAAGGGGTGATCGGAAAGTGGTGAAAAGGGGGCATAAAGAGGGTAAAACAATATGAAAGATAGCTAGGGATGTGCAGGATGGATGTAGGGAAGGTCCATAGCTGTCCATTTCTTCTACAGCAACAGCTGTGCATTTATATTGAATTTGAAGGTACATTTGGACACTCAAAACCCTGAGAGAGAGAGAGGGATGAGGACAACAATAATATGTTGTGAAACCAATTAGATATGATTATATGATTATGATTATATGATTATATGTGTCCAGTGGACACGTGTGAAATTGACAGCTATGTATGGGGCAAAATGTTTTTTTTGTGAACAGATTGCCTTTTTTATGGTGAGTGTGGGATGTTGAGTAAGGATAGTAGGTGTATTTGGGGAGGTAAGTTGGGTAGGAAGAGACAAGACAGACAAGACAGCATACAGGGGCAGTATATGACACATGTGGGGGGTAAATACCTTGGACGAGGAGGGGTGTTTGGCAATCGGAAGCCCATGAGCCCCCAAATGGATGCAGTGGGATTGAGGTCCCCACCCATGGGCAGTCACCACTGCACCTTCACAGCCCCAAAGGTGGCTGTGCTGGTGGCTGAGCAGGAGGGACAGTGTGACCCTCTAATTTCTCCATGCAGCCCTGAAGCTGGTGTAGTAGATCTCCAAATTCCTTGCAGAGCCCGCTACACCCCCCCATCCTGGACCTGGCTTTGGGTGACAGGATCTTGTTTGGGCCTGGGGGGGGTGAGCCCCATTCCTGAGGTGGTTCCACCCCAAAGGTGGTGCAGGACCAGTGGACGAGGAGATCTCGTGGTGGGTCCCATACATGCTGGGGCCTGGTACCACGGCCAGATGAGGCAGGAGAGGTGGATCCACTGGGATCGGCCTTCCCTGATGTGCTATGGTGTTGCAGTTTTAGAACATATGTAGGTTAGTAATGGTAAACACATTCCAGGATTAGTTATAACAGCATGCATGAGGATTCCCATTAACCCAAATTAACAGATTTAGAACATTTGCACAGCCAACAGAACACATGCATATATGGAACCACAGTGGGATTTACACCAACATGCAGGTTACATTGATAACAACAGGCCACCAATGACGCTATCTGAACACGGAACATTAATTGGAATAAATTTCAGCATTTGTAGAACAACAGGACACATGTCCCAATTGTAGGTTTGGTGGAAAACATACCCATTCATTTATGTGTTTAGATTATTGGTGAAGATAAGTTGGGGGAGAGAGAGAGAGAGAGATGTCAGTTAACAAATGTACCTTCTTGCAGTGGTCACAGCTTTAGTGATCATTGCTCTACTCATTACTCTATAGGTATTATTACAACAACTATAGCCTTGGATTGGACAGTGTTATGTTTGTACACAGTGTATAATTACAGTCTTCTTATAGCTACTTTACACTTTCTATTACCTAGACCTGTGGAGGGAACATTTGTTAATACTACATGACTGGTTCTACCTATTCCCATAGTTAGGGTTACATATGTGCACTCATACTGTGTGTGTGTGTGTGTGCGTGTGCGTGTGCGTGTGTGTGTGTGTGTGTGTGTGTGTGTGTGTGTGTGTGTGTGTGTGTGTGCGCTACTGACACACTCTGCCTTTATTTCTATCAGTCACCCTCGTTGTTGTTAGCAGGGACCTGTGGCTGTGACAGCATGAAACTTTTGAATATTTCTTGGGGGAGAACACTTGGTATATGTACTTATCTTGCTGTCATTTGCAGCTTTGGGGTTAGACCATATGTGTTGGACACAGTATAACTACAGCCTTCTTATAGCTACTTTATACCTTATCTTACCTGGAAGACCTGTGGAGGAAATGTTTGTTAATACTACCTGACTGTTTCTACACATTTGCAAAAAATCCTAGTTGAAATTATGCATACAGCTTACTACCACTCCTGGGATTCGAACCGTGGCTGTTTCTGCTAAAAATATAACAAGTGTGTGTTTCATCAGAGGGAGCTATTGAGAAACTGTTGTCTTTTTTGAATGATTTCTTTCTCATTCTTTCTTTGTTGTACAGTCTGATTCTTATACATACATTCCTATACATATCTTTTCATATAGCACAGTGTAGAAAACAGTGGTTAACACAACATTACTATTCAGATATCAGATCTTGGTGCATGACATTTGTAATATGAGTTAATCTCATGTGTTACAGAGGCACTAACTTTGTCAGATGAGACTTGATTGTTTAATGTTTTCAGAGCTATAGTTGCTATGCATAACCTGTACACATTTCAAATCATACCATACCAGAGTAAACACAACCAGTCCAGGGTTTTGAATTTTTTTGACAGGCACTTACATTTTTATTAATATATGACCTTTATGAGACTATTACTGTAGTATTGTCTGCTTTATTCAGTACAAACCATACCCATTTTTAATAATGCCAGGTGACATTCTACTCTTTATATTTATTTGGTATGACTACTACAAGCTAGATTGTTACTCACCAGTGCAGCCTTTGCAACCTGCTGGCATGGGCTTCCTGGTTCACAACCCACTCAGCTGGAGCTATAATGAAGATAGAGAAACATTTATGCATACCTATCCATCACATACACAGGCTGGACTTTGGTAAACAGTTATTGCTATGGATACTTACACACTGCTGGGACATCACCTCTCTGTCTTGTTTCTTGGACCCACTGTTCCAAGAACTCCCTCTTCCTCCACTTCAGGTCAGCATAGTGGTGCTGGACCTGCTCACCAGTCCGAGGGATATCAGTGGCACTGGTGAGATCACGGGCGAGACTTTCCCAGGCTTCTGCTTTGTACTGGGAGCCATGGTACTGGTCCTGCAGCAGTCTCACATCATGGTTTTTTTACAAGGAGTCCTACCATGACATGGACTCCTGCATGCCCTAGCGTTGTGCCCAAAAGCACATTGCCCTCGCCAACACCTGCCATACTGCCTACAGTGGGGAGCTACAACCAGTTATGAATACACACATGAGTAGACCAGTAATCCAACAAACCGACCAGCACCATGACTGTAGAAACGCTTTTATTGAACCAAGCAGTTGTGCAGATAAAAACACTTAGCGCTTTCACCCACTAACATTGTTGGGTATCATCAGAGTGTAAATGAATTATCACAATTTGCTCCCTTTTAATAAGTATCTAAAACCATACCCCCTTCAATTAAGAACAGCAATTACAATAAAACATTCAATTAAATAAAAGATGTATGTATACCAATGTTTGTTTGTATTTGTATGCATAGTGTTTGTATCTGAAGTTGCATATAAAAATGTATATGTATGTGTGTGTGTGTATATATATATATATATATATATATATATATATATATATATATATATATATATATATATATATATATATATATATATATATATGTTTTATGACAAAAATACTTCATTCACTTGTATTACTGTGCCAAACGTATGTCTATAAAATAACAATTATAATTATATATAAAAGATATATAAAAATGTAAACTGTGTATATTATAATTACATATATAAATAAATAAATAACATATTAAATATAAATATGCAATGTAAATTCTGTAATGTAATGTATAATATAAAATATATGAATATTGCAATGTTTGTATGAAATATGTATAAAATATATAAAAATTCCTACATAATAAAAATTCATATAAAATGTGATTTATATTTTAAAATGCTGGAAACAGAAATATGCTTATTTATACCAGGTGGCTTGGATGCATCCAATCTAAGCTGCCACATACATTCTTTAACCTCCATTAAGGTCTTGTCATCCCCTCCCTTGTCATTGTGTGGGACACGATCAATGACAAAAAAATAAAAACTTTTTAAAGTCTCTGCATTTCAAACTGTGTGAATAAAGTGCGTTAACAGTGTTTTTGTTTCTAATGTCCCTAACATGCTCAAGTATCCTAGAGCTTAACTTCCTGATGGTTTTGCCAATATAGTATGTAGAGCAGCTTAGACAGATAGCAATGTATATGACCATTTTGGTATTACAGTTGCAATAACCTGGACATCTAATAGTTCTTCCATAGTTTTGCACAGTAACATAAGGTCCATCATTAATGTATTTACATGTGCTACACAGGCCACATTTACTCATCCTATATCTCTTGTATGTATTCAAATCCATGTCCACTTCCAATATTTCCTTCAAATTCTTACCCCTACTGTGTATGAAATCAGGTTCATTACCTATAATGCCTTTCAATTCAGTTGTAAAACACTAAGCCAAGTCTCTTTTAAAATAACCTTAATTTTTCCCATCATGTCATTGTAGGGGAGTATCATGGACCTTGCTTTGTCTGTTATGCTATCATTGGTACCATCTTTACTGTCTCTTGGGAGACCTCTTTTTAAAAATGAGTTTAAACACAGTGTCCCCCCACTACCTTGCTTATTTTCCATAAAATATCTCAAGGGTATCCTCTTTCAATAAACATTTCAATCAGTATTTTGATTTCTATATTGTACATACCTTCATCACTAATTAATCTCAAGAGTCTTACCATCTGCCCTTTCATAAGGTTTTTCTTTGGAAAGTATGGATGGCAACTGTTAAAATGTAAAAAAGAATTGGAAAAGTCTTTTTACGGTGAATGTTGGACTGCAAGGTGTTATTTTCCTTGTACAATAAAATGTCCAAATATTCACATTTGTCTGTATAAATTTTACTAGTAAACTTCAAAAATGAGATTGTTGATTCGATGTACTCAACAAAATTCTTAACTTATTCTATTGGCCCTTTCCAAAAAATTAAAATGTCATCCAAAAATCGCAGGTATAGGGCAATGTTAGACTTGGACTGGGATTTGAATACTGTTTGTTTCTCCATTCAGCCAACACAAGGTTGGCATAAATGGGAGCACATCAAGCTCCCATGGCCACTCCGGTTCTCTGTTTAAAAAACTCCCCTTCAAACATGATGAAATTGTTTAATAAATCTATTTCCATTAATTCCACCATCAGTTTGCGTCTGACCGTGTGCATCCCACTGTATTTCAGAAGACAATTGTCAAACATACTCAGACCTTCCTGATGTGGGATAATAGAAAATAAATTGATAACATCTATAGTTATCATTAATGTTCATCACCTATCAAGGTATCCTTTATAACATCCAGACAGTGCCAGGAATCCTTTAAAACATGAGGTAACTGTTTTAATGTGTGTTTACAATGAAAATCCACAAATGATGCCACAGCCTCTGCCTTTGAGCCCTTTGCAGAAACTATGGGGCGAAAAGGTGGATCATTCATATTCTTGTGGATTTTTGGAATCCCAAAGATGGAGGGAATGACCAGTGCCTCACCCATGGGATAATTGTAATTAATCTTCTCAATCAGTCCCTCCATCAATAAATCATAAAGTTGCCAATCTACCTTCGTGTAGGCTCTGTATACCTCAAATTTGGAAACCCTAACATAAATAGTGTTGTCACTTAGTATGTCACCCATTTTTAAAGAGTAATCAGTATTAGTCATTATAACTACCCCCCACCTTTGTCAGGTTTCATAACCCGGTATGTGTTAGTAGATGTTAATTCTTTTAAACAAAATCTTTCAGCTACTGTCAAATTGTCTTTAAAAACTTGTTTTGTTTTTAGACATCTATGTAACTAAGACTCACATAATTGTTCAAAAAACACTTACCATTGGGTTATTGGGGGAATAAAAGTACTAGATCTTTTTAATAAAAGCTTGTTGTTGGATAATAAACTAGTGTTGTTGAAGAAAAATATTTTTAAATTGAACTGTCTGGTATAAAATTTCAAATTAATCAAAATCTTTCCAATCTTATAGTTGAAACTTGGCACAAACGAAAAACCTTTTTTAAAAAGTTCATAATGGTTACCTGATAGTTGTAGTGTAGTAAAATTGTATATGCAAAAACTACCATCTCTAATTAAATTGCATTTAAATTCACCATTTAGACCCAAGTGTTGTGGTCCATTATTGTTATTTGCATTTACATATCCAATGTCATCAGCAAAACTCTGGTAATCAGTGTCGACTTCACTATTAAAACATACATCATTTGGCACTTCATTCTCATCATAAACATACCCATTAAGTGCAGTACAACTATTATCAAAAACCTGGTCATCCCTTATTTGATCATTTAACATCACAAATGTGTGCAATGGTGCTGTTACAGTCCATAAATTCAGTTAATGAAATCGGTTGTATCCCTGTTGCCACCTCCGGTTGGGGTAAAAAGTCTGACCTCTCTTCCTTTCCTCGTAATTGCCCTGCTGTTGTTGGGCTAGATTTCTCTCCCGTATTTGGTCCGACCTTCTCAGAGGTTGTTGGTCTAAAAAACCTTCTCTGTTTTCATTGTTTCTACCCATCTCCATGGCTCTCTCTCTATGCTGACTATTAGTGGCCATGTGGGTATTGTCAATGTTTGGCTCTTCCCTCCTACTGTTTTGTCTAAAGTTCCCTCACTTATTCACTTTTTCAGTTATGAGCTGTATTCCCACCTGCAAGGTTTAAATACTGCTGATTTCCCAACCTTTGCTGTGATTGGACGGTTTTGAATATGCTGTGCTAAGCTAAACTATGGGCAAACCTGCTTAGCTAAGGTTAGCAGTGCTTAAAGGTGCAGGTTCAGCACTGCTTACTAATGGGTAAATCCACTTAGCTGAGCTACTCATTGCTTAGCATTCATATTTACACAATGCTTACACCTGGTCAGCATACCTGTGCAATGCTTAGCATTGCTTATGTTTTATTTTATAGACTACCACCTGTATGGGATTGATTCATCATTCATGACATAGTATAGATTTGTTTACCTTCCCTGACATCCCCCAGTGTGCTTTCATTACATTTATTCTTGTCTGACTGTACTGTATGGGGCACTGGTGTTTAAATGGGGATGTCACAACTTTATTACACTGACACCTCACATGTGGGCCTAATACACTACTCTGGTTGAGAAATATAAGTTACTTCCTACATAACTATACAAATAAATTAAAATTGTAATGATTTCACGTACAAAATGTAAAGGGCTTTGGTGAGGCTCAAACCATGAATGACTACATGCAAGGCATGCAGTCTAACACTGCTACACTACTGCTTATGTTGGATATTTATTGCTATTTAACTTATCGTGGTGTTTCAGCTGGGCTAAACATAGCTATGCAACAGGCACACCCACGGAGCTATGCTTAAACTTTATTGCAGGTGTGAAAAATAAAAAAAGATTTATTTGTTGGGGGCTGTGCTTTGCAAATGTTGATGACATATAACTTTTCACAGTATGTCCGAATATTTGCATTATATGCTTGGTCCACTTTTCATAAACTTGTGGCTCTCTCGCACATCATTAAAGATTGAAGTTTGACAGTAATGACAGACATTTGCATTTTATGCTTCATACCCTGACTGGGTCTTAGTGTCCGATCCCAACAAAATTACATCTGCAGGAACTCTACCCTGCAATATCAGTGACCATCTACCTACATATATAACACGTGCCATCTCCTCAGCCTTACATGAGCACCAGTACAGACCCTCTAGATGGCTAACTAACTTCTACCCCATAAGCTTCAATGAAACATTAAGCAAAATCAATTGGAGCATTCTAAAGTATTTACCTCTAGATGAAGCAGTTGAATTTTTCAGTTCAACTTTCCTCAGTATACTCAATAGGATGGCCCCCCTCCAGAATAAGAGAATCAAAGCAAATCACACAAAAAAAAACTTATGAATACCAGAGACCGAGCATGGAAAATGGCATAATAGTAAAAACCCCATAGATCTCCAGCTTTTCAAATAACTCTGCAGTCAAGTAAAGCGTCTAGTTATTAATGATAAAAAACTGTATTACTTCCATCTCCAAAACAAACACAACTATAACCCAAAACAGTTCTGGAATTCAGTCTCCACTCTATTAAACCCTGGCACCAAAAGCAATCCTTGCCCAAACCCTGACAAAACCCCTGCTGAACTAGCTACCCTTTTCAACTCCTACTTCATAGACACTATATCAAAACTTGCTACCACCTTTCCTACAGCTACTCACAACAGCAACCCCATGTCTACAAACCATATCCCAGAAAAGACTTCCCACCAGTCTTTCTCCTTCTTCACATTCCCACTTCCACTATTTCTAAACTCCTGTTGAAACTCAAACCCGGTAGCACTGCCTCAGACAGTTTACCCCCAGAATACCTTCAAATGTCTGTCAAATCCATCAGCTACCCCATAAGCATTCTCATAAATAGATCTATTCAAGAAGCCTATGTACCATCCATTTGGAAGAAAGCTTATATCATACCCTTACATAAAGGCGGTAATAATTCAGACATCTCAAATTTCCGCCCTACAGCCATTCTATCCCTATTTCTAAAATAATGGAAAAATGTATTCAAATTCAACTCATGGATTACCTATCCCAAAACCAACTACTTTCCACAACTCAGCAGGGATTCCACCCTGGCCATAATACAACTGCTCTCCTATCCTTCCTAGACACTCTTAACCATAGTCGCAATGATGGTAAACTTGTCTCCGCACTCTTTCTTGATCTCTCTAAAGCTTTTGACACCATCTCCCATCCTCTCCTCCTTTCTAAGCTCTCACACCTAGGCTTGCCCACACCTATCCTTAACTGGTTCACCAGTTACCTCACAAACAGACAACAATCCACCAAATGGTTGCATTCTTTCTCTCCTTTTCTCATTACTTCTACCGGAGTTCCCCAAGGATCCATCTTAGGCCCCCTCCCGTTCAGTATTTTTATTAATGACTTTCACTCCACTCTCACTCATGCATCTGTAATTCAATACGCGGATGATTCTACTATTTCTGTTCTGGTAACTCTGAAACCGAACTTTTGACCATCACCCAGAATGCTTTCTCTATTACCAAAACCTGGATGACAAATAATCACCTTTCCCTGAACCCAAATAAAACAAAACTCTTGCACTTTATGCCCAAATAAAGTATCACCATTAATAAATCTAATTTCATCATTTTATCCTCCAACAAGACTGCCTTAGAGGTAGTTTCCCATACTAAGTTATTCAGCATAACCTTAGATGACAACTTAACCTTTGACCAACACATCCACAACATCATCAAAAAAACACACCAAAAACCTGGTACCGTCTACCAACATAAATACTTTTTAAACTACTCTACTAAAAAACACTTGCCCAAACATTTCTCCTACCTTCTCTTCTCTATGGTGCCCCCATTCTGACAAACATCCAATCGTCATTAAAAAATAAAATGGAGAGCTGCTATAACAAAATTGCTAAATTCGTTACTAGAGCAAAATATTCCTCCCACCACTGTCACTCATTACAATCCCTGAACTGGCTAGAACTCCCACAACACCTAACTTACATAAAACTAGCCACAGCACACAAATTCATCTATAATTCCTCCAAATGCCCAGCCCTGGCTTTACTTCTGACTCTTTATCAGCCAAACCATTCGCTAACATCTGAAAATCAATCACTTATCCAAGTTAAGAGACCAAAACTCCCTGTAGGCCAATACCTTTACTCTTTCACTGTAGCTAAACTCTGGAATGCCCTTCCACCTTCTCTATGGACTATAAATAATGTCCCATCATTCAAAAAATCACTTCACCAACATCTCTCCTCTCATTGGCTATGCCCTTGCACCATCCCCAATTCCTCAGTCACCTGATTACTAACCTGACTCATCTCTCAGATACCCACACTCTTCTTCACTATTATACTCTCACCCTTAATCACACCACAGTGTGCCTCACCCTGCCTAACATGGTGTGTAAAAATTGTGTAAGTGCAGATTATCATTATCGGTCTGATCTATTGAATATCTGCCAAGCACCTGAGTCTTCCACAAAATGTTGCTATACATTGCCTATGTTACTGTGTTACTTCTGACTCCTATATTATTCTTTTGTATAGTGTTAAATGCTGTTATTACTCTTGTATATTGTTAAATGCTGTTATTAACTCCCTAAATAATCTCTTAATTATGTACATTTTTTTGGAGCTTTTCTCCCCGGGCCTCCACTGAAAATGGGCTCATTTCAGCCCAGTGGACTTTCCTGGTTAACAAAAGCAAATAAATAAATAAATAAATACCCTTCAGAAAATTCATGCTAATGCTAAAGTTCTTATTCTATCAACTTTTTAAGTTTGTAATGGCAATATTTCAGAGTTGTCCCTTATGGTTTTGTCCCGATTTCTTACTGTAATGGGTTGTGAGGTATGCATTTTAGACTTCAAACCCTTCACAAATTTCATGCTAATGCAAAACCTGTTATTCTATCAACTTTCTAAATTTGTAATGGCAATATTTCAGAGATGTCCTTTATGGCTTTGTCCAGATTTCTTACTCTAATAGGTTGAGAGGTGTAACAAGCGATCTTGCTCTTTTTAAATTGCAGTATGGCAATTCTAGTGTGCAGGGGGCATGTGTATTGTGAGAACACTGCTCTCAAACATGCCCCCTGCGCTCGTACACATCCCCATGTATGTATTACAGCACAGCAGCGTGCCTTCATACATATACATGGCGCGCTGCCATGCTGCACAGGAACGGCCCCTTCCATGCAGGAATAAATTATTCCTGCATGGACGTTTGCTGAATCTGGGGAATTATTTTGCAAACTCTGCCATTTTTCACACTTCAAGTAAATGGCACTTTCAATAGAAAACAAGGGTATCCTGATATGGCAAAAGAAAATCAGAAAGGTGGCTTTGTAATAATGTTTCATAGTTTTCTAGATTTTAATTTGCTAAGGTTTAATATCTATATGTGGCAACAGTATCTAGCATACAAACTTAAAATATTTACAAATATCACAAATTATAGTGTGCAACTTCACACAAGATGAATAATTATATTTCTAGCTAGTAAGTTACAGCTCTGTTGCTCTGTTTATGGTATTATGCTCTGAATGTCATACATATCTAGTTCTGCACAAGGCTAAGTTTTAATTTTTCTGTAATAAGCTAAATAATATAAACTATAATTTTTGAAAAAGTTCTGTGCCTGGGCTGTTGTCTATTAATTTCTCTGTAATAAGGTAAATTACATAAATTCTAAGCTCTGAATGAGCTCTGTGCCTGAGCTATCATCTAGCAACAATTAAGTGCTTAGAAGATTAACTCAACATGTTTAAAGAAGTTTGAGCATTTATTACATTTCTAGTGGTTTCATTTAACTAACAAAGCAAAGCTCATAAATGGTGTCAGTGTTTCATTTATAGGTATAGATATCATTATGTGTTATTAAATAATATTCCCCTTCTTTCATCATTTTCCATCTGCTCTTATCAGAAAACCCATGGCAATGTATTTTGTATACATAATGTTGTGTTTAAACTTTTTGCATTGCAGCAAAGAAACTAATGTAAATTGTTTTATTGCCAACTGCAATAAACACTGAGACAGCTTCAGGGAATAAAGAATGATGAAAATTCAAAATGAAGTTGGTTAGAAAGTATTGGTGAAGGGATGATTACCTCTTTCTAGAGTTTTAGGCTGTGAGAAGCAAACATAACAATAAGAAAGAGGTCAATCAATTATTGCAAAGACAGATGCGTTTGAAGGTTGTAATTTATGTGCAGTGCCTGCCAAAAATATTTTTCAGTATAACCATGCAGACCTTGTAAATTCTTAAGGCATCTAGGTGGAGCTTGCATGCAGTAACACTCTCTTATTTTCCTTAGAGTTGCTAGCTAAAGGAAACCACAGAGAACTGAGTTTTGTGGTGTACGTCTGCTATGTCAGTGCAGGTGGTTCACACAATTTAGGGTAGCCGTAATGATAAGTTACTCAGTGAAATACCAAGCCATCATATGGTAAGAAAGTATGTCAGTTAGAGCAGAGGGTTAGGCTGTGAACTGTGGTCTAGGGTTTGATTCCCTCAGTCATTTGCTTACTGTGAGACCTTCAGCAAGTCACTTAACCAGATCCTGTTTAGGGGCAGCTGTGAGTTTGGCTAGGCTCCTCAATAGACTGCAAGCCTTGTAACTACCTGTTTAATGGTGTATTTAAATTTTTAATATTCTTTAACATAGCAACCACTATGACTAAGGCCACACATTTGGTAAAAAAAAATCTGTGGCCATGGCAAAGAAGAAGGTAAAATTTATATACTTCTCCTGTGGCACTTTCAGTTGTTACTATATAGTCTATATTGTGTAACTCAGTTGATAGATGGTTTGAATCTATGAGTGTTGAACTAATGTAAGTGTGTGTGTTGCGTAGTGTCAGGTAGCTACGGCTTCAGCAACAGAGTTGATATGTACATTTCTACTCAAGAGATACATTTTCACTGGGAGAGATAATGTAGGTTAAGGTCTCAACTTCACAGACACAAGGCCTAAGAGTTGATTCTGACCTCTGGTTATTGACTAGGTTTGTAATAGTCTTTTGACTAATAACCTAATATTTGACTATGAACCTAAAAGAAAAGATTACCAGTGTCTGCTATCCCTGCCATGATCACCATAGCATTGCAAAGAAAGGGAGTGCAATATCTGGCACAGCTGAATGTATCTTTTAAATTCTCATAAAGTCTTACAATTAAAAAACAAAGGAAGAATGGGAACCTGCATATAAGAAGTCTCACTAATGCTGCAATCGAATGTGCTGTGCAGATAAACTGGAACTCACTATGTTAACACTGGTATGATGCTGGATGTTCTCAGTTAAGAGCTCTAACTTACTAGTTTGTGATGGCTATTAGTAAGTTAGGCATTAGACTCAAGGTCTAATATTACAAAGTAGTAAAGGGGCCAGTGTGTTTTGCACATGGCAGTCCATAGTGCTAACAAAACAGTATACTGTAACTGTTGTTGTAAGGTGTTGCTAAGTTGGTTTATGAAATGTTTTATAAGTACAGCTTGTGTATATTTGGTTTGTTGAACTGTGCATATCAGCAGTTAAGGCAGGAATCCTGGTAATTCTGCTGGGTTTGATTTTAAATTGTGTTGGACTGAAATTAATGAGTGGGGAATTATGTGACAAGAGTTTATGATGCTGAAGGAGGTATCTGTGCAAAAGTTATATTACTGTTGTTGAGGCAGCTGGTCACTTGTGCTGTCTGTTATAGCTGAGCAGCTATCTGTAGGCCTGACAATCCCTCTGGAATTAATTTTTCCTGAAAAGTTGTTCTTACCTAGCCATTATTGAAAAAAAAATTATTGTGCTAATAGCATTGTCCTGTTACTCTGATGCTTACTGTGATGGATTTGAAGTCTTCTTAAGACACTCAGTTTTGCTGGCTGGATTCTGCTGAAATCAAAGTCTGGTTATAGTTGCATTCACAGTCTGTTGCATACAGAAACTTGCAGAATATACACTGATGAGAGAATATACTTTGCAGTACCTGTCTTTAAGAGCAGTAGCCAATAACGTTTATTATAAACCACACATACTTCTGTTACAGCTTCAGAAAATGTTCTACTTTACTTCTCATATAGTACAGATGATGTGAGAGATATAACATTTACCCCAGGACAAATGTGTCCCTACCATACCCCTAACATAACTAGATTTAATACAGACTTTATATAATTTTTTAGTTAAACACACACCCTCTTGGTTTTGGAAAGATACTGCCTTGATGATGCAAATGCTGACACATCTGTTCTTGTGCAAATGCTGATAAGTAAACTGTCTTCAAGGAAACGCCTTGTGGATTAGAAAAGCACATTTTTTAAACTTTCTTAGAAAAACATGTCCTGTTGTCAGTTCTTTAAAGAAAGCAAATTACATTCTTGTCATGTCTGTAAGAAGTCAGCTTTCTTGATGTGTGTGTAATACACTCATAAGCAAGTTCCTTATTTTTTTAAGCCACAGTCATTTAGTATGGATGCTAATCACATATTACTAAACTTTGTTTCTGCATTTAAGCAAGCTTTATCGTATTCCTTATTTATGTTGCATATTTGTAGCAAAGTTACATTCAACCTTAATATATTGTTGAGCATAATCTTACAATTCCCTCTTTTTATTTTTTATAGAAAACACATTAAGAAGCACAAGTCAAAATGCAATTTTACATAGTTAATGCAATGATATCAAGTATTACTACTAAAAGTGAATATATTTAACAACTTTTTCTTTTACAGAATATTTTCTGAAAATATTTCATCAGTTATGAGTAACATTAATATCAAGCAAAATCTTGGAAAATTCTTACGTTTTTTTAGAAGTATCTAGTGAAATTGTCACCAGAGGCAACTATGCTTTTTGCATACCAACATTGTCTTGCCAAAAACATATTAAAATAGTGACAATTCTTGTTCAATTTTTACATATCTTTACTTTCTCTTGTATATCTTTAATAAAGCAATTTTAAGTCATCTCTTGTATAACTTTACAGTTTAACAGGTTGTAAATACAATTTGATACTAAACAATACAATAATAACTAGAATGATAGCTATTAGCACCTTGTAAAATATCTTATCCTGTCAGGTTTAATCTGTTTACCAATATTTCTAATGCACTAATACCTGTTTCCCCCCTTGAAAGAGTATTGTCAAGAAGGAATGAGATATTATTTCTTCCTGTAGCTTTATTTCAGACTCTTTTGCAATACTGCTCAGAATCAGTGTAAAACTGATAAAGTACCCCTCCCCCTGTAGTATTGCACTATTGTTTATTTGCTTTATAATGAGAATAAAATGTATACCGGCCCAACACTTTGGCTATACATTTGCTTTATTAGGTTATTAAACTATAGACCTTTGTCTGAGTTGATCATTTTTGGCTGCTTTCTTTTCTGTTGCCTTTGCTGTCTACTTCTAATAGTAGTTATTTGTACCTTACTGTATAATTTATTTGAACTGTATGTATACTATAACTCATCTGTTAGCTATACTTGATGTAACTAAGTTTTTTTTTTAATTTTTATCAGTGACATATATGCACAATTGTGATGTTTTATTATAATTACCAAATAGTGTTGCATGTGAACATTTTAACAAATATGTTTTAATAATACATTTTTAGAAAAACTCAAGCCACTTGTTTGGCAGTCTTGTTTCTTATCTTATCTGCTCAACATTTCCTGTAACTATTCATCCAGTCTAGGAAGGTCTGAGCTCACATTTGAGTTAACCCTTTTAACTTTTTCCTTTAATCATCTGTTAGAAAAATGCAGTTATAAAACACTTAGTATTATATTTGTGATTTGCATAACTATGCAAACTAAACATTATTTTACAATTAGCTTACATTTTTTTTACTTTTGATTTCAGTATTTTTTTATTTATTTAACTGCTCTGCCATTCATTTTACAAAGACTGTTTGACTAATACCATCCATGATTTTATTTCTTTTTAAAATTCAGAACTTTAACTGGTGCGGAGTTACTATACAATTATAAAAAAATGTAAAAAATAAATAGATAGATATTAGCTTAACAAACATGTTTATATTTACATTATTTATATTTGCTGTTGTCTGCCTGTTATTGTTGTGCATTGTATAAAAAGAAAATACATGCATGTCAGTCATGTGACTTTAAATCTTTATACAAACATGTCTGTGTTGTGACTGTAAATCTTTACTCTTATTAACTATTTTTATTTAATTTTTATATACTAGAACTGTTTTGTTTACCTTTTGATTATGCTATGAGAATGACAGTCATATGCTCTACTCTACTGTAGTACTGATAAATATCTTGCTTTAATTGAATGGAAGTTTTAAACATTTGAAAATGATTTGTATTTTACCATCCTACCATGAATGCTTAACCATTTTCAAAACACAAACATATTATAAAATATATATCTTTTGTACAAATCAGCTGTAGTTTCCTGCTCTTTCCAATGTATATAGGAAGTCAGTCTCTGTGAGTTTAACTAATTTATTTTCTTCATCTTTTAACTGCTGTTGAAGAGTTTCCTCATGGTCTGCCTGATATGTCTCAGGAACCTGTTCTGCTGAATCTGAAACTCCTATGCACTTTTGAAAAAATGTTTGTATAATTTGTCTAAGCTTCCTGAACTCATTGTGTCAGTCTCTTAGAAGTTTATTACATTCTTTTGTAACAAAATGTACTAGAGGTCTTGTCAGTAACTGATTTGACTCACATGTGGTGACAGGACATAACTGTTTAACATCTGAATGCAATAAACATTTGTCATACTCTACATGGTTTTCTTTGAGATACCAGTCAAATATTGTAATACATTTGCATAATGCCTTACTGTCAACCTGCCCTACTAAGGTTTTACATTTACTAATGTGCTGTGTATACCAACATTGCAATTTACTAAAGCTTGGTTTACATTTGCTTGAATTATGTCAGAAAATATCCATACTGTCTAATAACAACCAAACTGTCTAATATCCAAACTGTCTAATAATATGCAAACTATCTAATAGCATCCACACTAAAAAAATATGACGCAGAAAAAAGTCTTACCAGTTAGCAAGAAAACTGGTGATCAGGCTGTTGTTGCTGATGGCTGGAAATTTTTCAAAGTCACTTGAGAAGCTGGTGAAGCACAACAGGCAGTGGACTGCTGTGTAAGTAGATGTCTACCTTTCCTTGAAGAATTAATGACACTGTGGATTTCCTGAACTAGTCTCACTGGATTTAAACGTCTAAAAAACTTTACTGCTGAAAGCTGCATAAACTGGAATACTTCTGTTTAGGATTTACTCATACATACAAATGTTAGTTACTGCAATTTGACTAAAGTAACCCCCTGCAGGGCTTACTATTACTCTCTCTGTGTTCGAATGCAGATTTTAGGTTCAAATGCAGGTAGGCGTGCCATTGAAAAATTAATTTTAATTGTTCCATAACACTGAGCTCTTACTCTGATGCTTACTGTGATGGATTTGAAGTCTTCTTAAGACACTCAGTCTTGCTGGCTGGATTCTGCTGAAATCAAAGTCTGGTTATAGTTGCATTCACAGTCTGTTGCATACAGAAACTTGCAGAATATACACTGATGAGAGAATATACTTTGCAGCACCTGTCTTTAAGAGCAGTAGCCAACAACTTTTATAATAAACCACACGTACTTCTGTTACAGCTTCAGAAAATGTTCTACTTTACTTCTCATATAGTACAGATGATGTGAGAGATATAACATTTACTTCAGGACAAATGTGTCCCAACCATACTCCTAACATAACTGGATTTAATACAGACTTTATATATATTTTTTAGTTAAACACGCACCCTCTTGGTTTTGGAAAGACACTGCCTTGACGATGCAAATGCTGACACATCTGTTCTTGTGCAAATGCTGATAAGTAAACCGTCTTCAATGAAATGCCTTGTGGATTAGAAAAGCACATTTTAAACTTTCTTAGAAAAACATGTCCTGTTGTCAGTTCTTTAAGGAAAGCAAATTGCATTCTTGTCATGTCTATAAGAAGTCAGCTTTCTTGATGTGTGTGTAATACACTCATAAGCAAGTTCCTTATTTTTTTAAGCCACAGTCATTTAGTATGGATGCTAATCACATATTACTAAACTCTGTTTCTGCATTTAAGCAAGCTTTATCTTATTCCTTATTTATGTTGCATATTTGTAGCAAAGTTACATTCAACCTTAATATATTGTTGAGCATAATCTTACAATTATTAGTAATTTATGTTAAAAATCATGAGGTAGGTATTGAAATGGATGTTTGTGTAAGGAAAGGATGGAGAGTTAATAAAACCACATCAGTGGGCTCTCCCTTGTGATACATGGCAGAAATGATTAGAAGTATTAGTTTATGGCACATCATCTGTTGAGTGATACTAACTAAACTGTAAATTCTACAATTAAAGTCAAGACCACATGTGATTAAGAAGCAGTCCTTGTAGAAATGGGACTGATTTCCATGATCTTTCCATCTACAGTGTTTGTCTCTCAGCAAATGACTTAACCAAACTGTGGTCATCAGTTGTATCTATGAAGCATAATTCAAGTAAGAAAAAGAAGCACAAATAAGTTTTGGCTCTGTGCAGAAAATTGTAACCATGAGAGAAGAAGAGAAAACAAAACTACAAAAAAATGGGAAATTGGCAAAGGGGAACTCAGGTGATATGGGTTGTAACAAGCAACTTGACAAAGTGTCAGAATAGGCATGAAGGCACAGTGATGCACAGAAACAGGGATCATTAGTAGAAAACAATATTGTGTTATTTCTTTTTGCAGACATTAACAAGACCAGTCCAGTATATTGCAATCAGTTTAGAGAGGAGAAATACAAGCATCTTGTATCACTGGCATGAGATTGTAAAAACTGAAGGACTAGAGGAATGACAGCTGCACAATGGTATATGATGGACATGATAAAAATCTTCCAGTACAACATTTGAATGTACAGAACCACAGAATAGTTAAGGTTAAAAAAATAAATAAAACTGATATGTATTTGCCTTGTGAGAGTACAACTTATTTTCAACACAGAGAAAGTTGAGGTCTGTGCAAAAA
Organism: Protopterus annectens; assembly: GCF_019279795.1. Taxonomy (NCBI): domain Eukaryota; kingdom Metazoa; phylum Chordata; order Ceratodontiformes; family Protopteridae; genus Protopterus; species Protopterus annectens. Next base: position 1,897,736,997 of record NC_056725.1, read on the forward strand.
ACACACTGTGTATGTGATGAAAAGGGTAGGTATAGGATTAGTGACAACAGGTCATATGTCTCAGGTGTTGAGAAAAGGTGTCATTTGGTATTTTAACACTGCCTGCAGGCAATAGCCTTATGGAGAGTCTATAGTAGACAAAATAAGGAGCTGTTGACATCCTAAGGATCTGTATACAGAAACACAAATATTTTCTGCTTGTCGTCATTGCAGTATGTCACCTTTTATGGGTTAGGGATAATTCAATAGAGATTCTTCATATATTATAATGAATACATTTAATCAAGAGTCAGGTGACACAAAGTTAAATAATAATAAATAAACAAATAAATAAATATGTAAGAAAACTGTTTTGGGGAGCCAATACCTCTGCAATGCTAACATGAAGTTATGCATATGTTGTACCCTTACACACTATTAGAATCAAATCCAAGGTCACAGTTACTTAGAAAAGAAAAAAAAATGGTTGCTTCTTAGCTCTATTTTCAGTGAAACACAGTCTGATAATAAAGTTTCAAGTGTTAGGAGGTGCAATGAATAACACACAGAGACAGAATATATGGTTTCACTTCCACAAGGTCTCTGTTGCACTTAGCATCTTTGAAACTTCTATATACAATATGACATGAAATCAGTGTAGCCAGCTTATTATCCTTAAACCTGTATAACAGCACACCTGGCATTACTATTTTTAAAACTAAAGTATGCATGATTATATATTTATAACTTAATATAAGCTGACGAACAATATCAGTTTCCCTGGCGATGGAATCCAAGTATCTGGAATCAATCTGAAGTTTGCATATAAATAGACTTTATTAAAGTTTGTTAAGCGCTTTCATCTAACAGTAACTAGATTTCCTCAGAACAAATGACTGCCTTTTGGCTAACAATATATATAGAGTGTTTGATCAAATAATTAACAAATTTAATTAATCAATTACACAACATTTTAAAGTGCCAGTGCAATAAAAACCTTTGATACTGTTAAAACTTGTTTAAAACACATACTCTAAATAAAAAACACATGTTATATAAACTATTCATTGCATTTCCACATGTCTATAATATTGTACATCCTATGTTTTTGTATATTTATGTGTGTAAACCATACATGTGTATAGATATATTTTTTGATATTTATAAATAAATATTAAACAAATGCATATTGATAATAACAATCATATCTAGTAAAATCATAAAACTGTGTGAGGAACCCTTGCCCTTCTGCAATGTGTGGGGCTTAATAACAAATATAAAATCCAAATGAAATGACAGGCAGCTTTTAAATCATTTAACATACCCCTTTGTTTTAATATCTTAATATAATATGCTATGTAATATACTACCTACCGATCTACCCATCATGAACCAAGATAGGCTTCACTGATATATGATCATTTAGTCCTGGTGGAGAAGATGCATTTAGTTTTATTTGCCATCTAGTCTCTAACTCTCCCAGTTTTTTCCTAATGTTTCCTCCTCTGGGGTTCACTGTGGCTATATCTAATATGGCAAAATAAAACATTTTACAACTAGTGCTTTCTTGCAAATGTCTCCACAGGGCATTTTTGGCATCTTTCTTTTTAATACAATAATAATGATCATATATCCTTTGCCTTAAAGTCCTATCTGTTTTTCCAACATAGTAACAATGACAATTGGCGCACATAGCTAAGTACACTAAATGGGTAGTTCTACAATTTCCTTTCCTAAACCGTATTTCTGTCTTCATAACATTTTCTAATTTTATAGTACAGTCTAAACATATGTACTTACACTGATTACATGTGCCACATTTTGTAGTACCCCTCTTTTCTCTTCCATTGTTACCTGTTTTTATTTTCCTTTCTAGTTCCCACTTTAAATTGTTTCCATTTCTAGATACAAACCGGGGAACGTCTCCCACTACTTCAATAGTGCTTTTATCCATCTTTAGAATATTCCAATTCTCTTTCATAATTCTTTTTATATCTGTAGTCCAGGGGGTATGCTGCAGGATACAAGCTCTAGTATAATCTATGTCTATCTCCCTATTTTCTGCTCCTGACTTTTGCATGTTTGTCAGGGGTCCTTTTCCTAATAGGGGTACAAATTTGTTACCCCATTCTTTTAATACATAACTAGTCACATCATTCACTAGCCATTTGGGGTATCCTCTTTGTGTAAACATGTCCCCTATAATTTTCAATTCCCTGACAAAGTCTTCATACTCGGAGGTCATCCTTGTGGCCCTAATGCACTGTCCCTTAATTATACTCCTTTTCTGTTTTGTGGGATGAGAACTATTATATTCTAAGTAGCCATTACTAAACGTCTCTTTCCTGTGTATTTTACTTTTTATAATTCCATTATCCACAGAAATGAGAGTGTCTAAGTAAGCTATTTCATTTGATTCCACATTGTATGTGAATTTTAATTCATTACTCATCATATTTAAACTTGTCATAAATAGTTCTAGTTCATTTCTATTCCCTTTCCAAATTAAAAAAATGTCATCCAAAAAACGGTAGTAACATGAAACGAACTGATAACTACTATTACTAAAAATATGTTCCTCTTCCCAGTCACTTAAGTAAATGTTGGAGAAAATGGGGGCACAAGCTGCCCCCATTGCTACTCCTTTTACTTGAATATAATATTCTCCTTTGAACATTATATAATTGTATTTCAGTACTAGTTCCATGAATTCTACCGTAAGTTGAATTTTATCCCTTGAGAAAATGCCAGATTTTTCCATAGACCTTTCCAACCTAAGCAACCCTTCCTCTTGGGGAATACTTGAGAATAGGTCTACCACATCTACAGTCACTAGGAGGGCACCAGGAGTTATCACATCTTGCCTCAGCCTTCCTAAAAAGTCCCAGGAGTCTTTAATAACATGCTTGTACGACTTGTATAGGAGTTTGAGCCACCCGTCCACCACTTTTCCTAAATTATACGTTTTGGCCTTATTACCAGAAATTATAGGTCTGAAAGGGGGATCTATTACGTTTTTATGGATTTTAGGGATACCCACCATAGTGCTAATGACAGGGGAATCCACCTTTAGGTAGTCGTACATCTCTCCACTTATTCTTTCTTCTATCAAAAGATCTTCTAAGTATACATTAATTTTGTTGTATCCAATGTTCACTTCATTTTTAGAAGAAATTTCATACTTTCCAGACTTCAATAATATTTCATTAATTTTATTTTTGTATTCCTCTTACCCATATAGTACTATACCTCCCCCTTTGTCTGGTTTCATTACTCTTACTTTTGTATTTTCTTGAAGTTCTTTTAGAACTGTGGACTCTAGGGTGGTCAAATTGTATCTAATTTTGGTTTGATTGATTTTATTACTGTATTTGTATATTTCGTCTATAACCATTTTTTCATATACCGCTAACACTTTATTGAGTGGTGGAGTATAGGTGCTTTTCTTTTTGAACATTCCCTTGTTCATCATACTGTTTTTCTCTTTATCAAATAGTACTGCTAAGTTTAATTTTCTTAGATATTTTTTAACATCTATAATACAGTCTTCTACCCTAAACTTTTTGACTGGTACATATTTCATACCTTTACTTAGCAGAGTGAAGTGTTCTTTCTTCACTTCACTATTGTGAGAATACAACTTATTTTCAACACAGAGAAAGTTGAGGTCTGTGCAAAAAACACACTGTGTATGTGATGAAAAGGGTAGGTATAGGATTAGTGACAACAGGTCATATGTCTCAGGTGTTGAGAAAAGGTGCCATTTGGTATTTTAACACTGCCTGCAGGTAATAGCCTTATGGAGAGTCTATAGTAGACAAAATAAGGAGCTGTTGACATCCTAAGGATCTGTATACAGAAACACAAATATTTTCTGCTTGTCGTCATTGCAGTATGTCACCTTTTATGGGTTAGGGATAATTCAATAGCGATTCTTCATATATTATAATGAATACATTTAATCAAGAGTCAGGTGACACAAAGTTAAATAATAACAAATAAACAAATAAATGAATATGTAAGAAAACTGTTTTGGGGAGCCAATACCTCTGCAATGCTAACATGAAGTAATGCATATGTTGTACCCTTACACACTATTAGAATCAGATCCAAGGTCACAGTTACTTAGAAAAGAAAAAAATGGTTGCTTCTTAGCTCTATTTTCAGTGAAACACAGTCTGATAATAAAGTTTCAAGTGTTAGGAGGTGCAATGAATAACACACAGAGACAGAATATATGGTTTCACTTCCACAAGGTCTCTGTTGCACTTAGCATCTTTGGAACTTCTATATACAATATGACATGAAATCAGTGTAGCCAGCTGATTATCCTTAAACCTGTATAACAGCACACCTGGCATTACTATTTTTAAAACGAAAGTATGCATGATTATATATTTATAACTTAGCATGCATTATGTCACATTGATTTCTTAATGATAATGTAACACTACACTAAGCAAACTATTCACTATCTACATCAAATGAAAAATTCCCACTTAAGGACATGTTTTAATCACAATTAATTTTCTAATCTTTACAGTGTAAATGAATTTCTTCTATTCTGTAAAAACTGCTTCAATTACATCATGTCTAAAAAACGTACCTGATGACATCAGCACCTAGAATCTGACTTCACAACACTATTACATATTTTAGCTTAGTGTACTTGAGAAAGAGCAGAGCACCTCTCCTATCACTTACTTTTAAGGATGAATTACTAATATCAATATAAATGGAACTCTCTTAATTTTGCACAGTGCCTGAAATAAATCCTTCTTTTTTAGAAATGTTGCAAGTTTTGTTAAAAAAGAATATTTACTACGCTACTGGTGAAAGCTGTGGTGGTATAATGCATGGTGGAATGTTTCTTTCATTAAGGAGCAGAAGAGCTACAGGCTCCTTATTCTTACAATCATTTAATAAAAAGGATGCAAATAAAACAAATACGAATAATTGATAAGTCACATAAGGATATTGCTTATAGGTGGTACTAAATAAAATGATAAATTGTTTTTATGTGTAGACTTTTTGTTATTTGGCTATAGTTACCTTTTTATATTAAGTTTGGTGTAGCTTCTTATAGCTGCCTTGGGATGCTGGCAAAATTAAAGATGTCCCATTCTTCTGTACCTCCTTGGATGGCTTCCTTTTAACTGTTTTCTTTATCAGTTATATTTCTTCTATGGAAATATTAACCTGAGAAAAGCATGATCATTTTTTAAGAGTTTCTGCTTTTGAGTTGTCACTGCACACATGTCCAATACAAAAGTAATACATTTTGCTACTGCTGGCATTGTTTTGATATGTTACTGCCATAGCTTCCTTCCATTGTAGTTTTATACTACCAATATCAAATTTCAGGGATGGAAAGGAAAGCAGTTAAGCTGCTGGTATTGTCTGCAAAACAATTTTGACTTGTTTGCATTATTTGCTGATGAGACAGTTATAACAAGACCATTGTTACCAGAAATGTGTCCCATTAAAAACGATCATATAATCTGCTACACTGTGGCTGAAAATTCTTCATCTTACTGTGTAATTTTTTATTGATTGATTGATTGACTGATTGACCAGTTGGAAGGTACTTTTACTTTGATGATTAAGCAAAGCATGGACAATAACAACATCTCTGGCATTTATTTGTAATGCATTTATTCTCATCTGCATAGCTGTGGAATTCAAGATCTTTGATAAAATGAAATTTTGCTGAACTCAGTTTATGACCACAGAATATAATCTATTGAAACCAAATAAAGTTAACATCATGACCATAGTAAACATTGTTTGAGTTATGTTACATTATTTGTGTATTCATGAAGATATGAATATTGGGGGGAGACTGGAAGAAGGAGAAAAGGTTCATAAAAAAATCAAGTATCAACTCAATATGCATATAATTTTTACAAAGTGTGCCCATCACATTAAGGACGTTATAATATGAAAATCTCTATGTCACTAAGGCCTTTGACCCAGAAGAACTCTCCTTATTAATCATCAGTTTTAAAAAGGCAGGAATTCCTAATGGGCCTACTGAAAGGTTCAAGGATTTTTTTATCTGACAGACATTTCAAAATAAGGATGAAGTCATCTTTTTCTCAGACGTCACTGTATTTTGGTATCTCACCATGTTCTGCAACAATGTCATAGCTAGCTTCCTTATTTATAAACAAGTATACTCCTGGTCCAACCTTTATCATTTTCTTTATGTTGATGACCTTGCCATCTACTTTGGTTCTACCTATACAACTACTATCAAAATGAGATTTGGTACAGGCATTGCTGCAATTTTCCTGACTTGGCCAAAGTACCTGATAGTTTAATATGTCAAAACAAAGTCTAGCACTCTTTCAAAGTTTAGTAAGGATGCTATGAATGTGAGTATTCCAAGGTTCAGAGAGAAATAGTCGCATTCTTTAAGTATATGGGCATCTAATCAGACCATGTGCCTAACATAGGCTTGTGGAACTTTATAGATCCAACAAGTTTTGTCTTTTGAGACTTTGGTGGAAACCTGTTGGCTGTAAGCCAGAATAACCAATGAGAAAATAATTATTTTACCCACATTTTGAATATGGTTTCCCTTGCTAGCAATATTCTCCCAGCAGCATTGACATCAACTACTACCACATTTGCATATATTTGCCATTCTGTCTTCCTGGCACAGAAGTGAGACCATCCCTAGCATCATGGTAAAGAGATCTCTTTGACTGTCAGGCAGAGACAGGTCTAATCTATTACATTACACCATACTCTTTACATTTATTTTTCATAATTGGTAACCACCTCAAACAAGAATATTTATATTGTCTCAGGTAGTGTTTATGTGAAAATGAACTTTAAAAGACCATTAATGAATCGACCATTAATGATAGGACCTTTTAAGCAGTGGAACCAAACACTTGAGATCTACTATCAAACCTGAAAGAGGGGTAGAAGTCCTCCAGATTTTAGATCTAAACTTCAAAAATTCCTGTATTACATGGTTACTTGTTTTTATCACTGACTACCACCAGTGACATAAACAGTTCTTGTGAGTTACTTACTGCTTAGCCATTGTTGTGTCTGAGCTGACCTTCTGTATGGTAGTCATACTGGACATGAATATAACCACTTGCCTTTCTCTTCTACTACAGCTCACCTGGGTAACTTGTCTTCTATAGCAGGGGCTATGAAAAGACAAACAGGATCCATTTCTCTAAGTGGGATTCCTTTCATTGTACTTTTTAAATTGATGTAATCATTTCTCTTTGAGTCTTTACTTCTGTCTGATCAATTATATTGCAACCTTCTACCTGGTACTTTTAATAATCATTCATTTCTATCCTATCATTATACAAAATGCCGTTGCCTTGATTTTCTATAGCTTGCCAGTCCCTTTAAACTTTTCTTTTTTTAAACACTTTTATTGAATTATCACTTGTGACATAGGCAAACCTACAGTTATATAAAACAAAACAAACCATATTACTTTGTTCACAGTTACAAATATTATACATCACATGCATTCTTTTGTATGATATAATCAATCCAACATTACATAAATTGGTCAGTCCCTGCCTTCCCTTAAACCTCATTCCTACTTCAAAACATTTTTCTACATGTATTGTTCTCACAATTTCCATTTTTTTCTTTGTAATTTGTTCCTACCCTTTTCTAAAGCTCTCATTTCCAGTTCTTTTACATCTGTTACAATATTCACTACTTCAGGTATGGTTGGTTGAGACTTTGATTCCCATATTCTAGTCACTGCTCTTTTGGCAGCCACCAGAATTAAACATAACAAGAACTTACGATATCTACACAATGCAGATCCTGTATCCCAGCTCAAAAATAATTTCCTTAATTACATCCATTTACTTGCTCTACTCTGTAGGAAATTGATAAAGTCTGCCAATTAATTATACTCCCAAAACATATGTTCCTAGTTACCTCTTTCTTCCTCATCACACCTTCAACATATGCCATCTACCTGAGGAAAAATTCTTTGGTGTCTGCTTGGAGTAAAAAAATACCTAAGCAAACACTTCCAAGGAAAAAATCCTAAATCTTCTAGACTTTGTTGCATATTTGGGAGCCTTGCATATGGCCTTCCATTGTTTCTTTATGAATTACATATTTAATCTCTACACCAATAGTCAATTCCTCCCTGGTTAGATCCGACCACAAACTAATCACCATGGAAATCCACATCTCACCCACACCCCCTGAAAAGGTAACAAACATGAAAAACTTCTCCAAAGCTGACTTTGGGTTCCAAAATACAGAGGTGGCTAACTTCACGGCACCCATGTCAATGGAAAATAGATGCATGACAGCCAAATCATACACCAATGCACTGTACGTACATGTACATAAATGCATGGAACTAGCCATACCCAACAGAACCAAGATGCTTTCCTCCAAAAAAAGGAAACCGATCTGGTGGTCCCCTGCCATTAATAAACTCTACAACAGAAGGAAGAAACTGTTGCAGAAAAAGGTGAAGTCCCAAGACTGGAAAAACTTCCTTATTAGCCTTAACAAAAAGTTGAGATCCCTCATCAAAGCCTCTAAAGCCAGCTATGAATACAGAATTGTGGCAGACACTAAAAACAACCACAAAGCCTTCTATAGTTATATCAAGAATCTCCATGGCAGCACCCAGGTTTGCTCTGCGTAACTGCACAATGGTACCTCCTAATCTGAGCCAACAGATATTGCCAACATACTGGCCGACAGATTCAGTGCCAATTTTACCCCTCTCTCCCCCCAAAGGACCAATCACAATACCAGAGGAATTCCAGGAGCCCAGAATTACTGCAGCACAGGTTAAAGCTGCATTGTCCAAGGCCAAGAATACAGCTTCCAATGGACCCGACAATATCCCGATGTGTTCTACATGAACTACAAAATGAACTGGCACCACATCTGTGTGCCCTGTTCAATCACAGCCTCACCTAAGGCTTTGTCCCTACTGAATAGTGCACTGCTACAGTCATCCCTCTCCATAAAGGGGGAGTGACTATAGACCCTAGGAATTATCGCCCCAATAGCCTGACAAGTCTGATATGTAAGGCTATGGAGCGCATCATCATGGACTTAATTAACAAGGATATAGGGAATCTCCAAAAATAGATCCCACACGATTTGGCTTTGTGAAAGGTAGATCATGCCTGCTCAACCTGGTTGACTTCTTTGAGTCAGTCACCAGAGCTGTGGATGAGAGCAAGGCAGTTCATACAGCCTACCCCGATCTGGCCAAGGTCTTTGATACCATTCCCCACTCAGGAATTATTGATAAACTCACCAAACTAGGCATCAACCCCTATATCACTTGGTGGGTTGCAAACTGGCTCACAGATAGAACCCACAGTGAGAAAGTAGCGGACTCCAAGTCAGACTGCCAACCAGTCATGAGTGGAGTCCCACAGGGATCGGCCTGGGTCCTCCCCTATTTGGCATCTACTTCTTAGAAGTCCAGGCCAACACAGAGGGACTCTGGCTGACCAAGTTCACAGATGGCTGCAAGCTGGGAGCCATTATTAACTCCCCAAATGATGTAGACATCCTACAGAAAAGACTCACTAAGAGCAATGACTGGTGTTGAAACCATGGCTTTAAGCTTAATGCCAAAAAATGTGTCATCGTCCCCTTTGGGAAAAACTCAGTTCCCACTAATTACCACATCGATGGCAGCCCACTGAGCACTGAAGGCATTATAAGAGATCTGGGGACACAGGTTGACAGCAGCCTCTCCTTCAACCACCACGTTGCCACTGTGGTCAGATACTCCTTCTATGTGATACATCTCATTATCAATGATTTTTCATCCAGGAAGAAAGAGGTCATCACTTCTCTCTACTCTTCCCTCATTAGGCCAATCTTCGAGTATAATGCCTCATTTGGCATGTACCTCACTAAACACGTGCAACAGTTGTTAAGGGTGACAAAAGTACCTCACAAAGAGGATCCTAGGCCTTAAACACTTGTCCTACATGGACAGACTCAAAAAACTCCAGCTATTCTCTGTTTCATATTGTCTACTAAGAGGCGATCTCTGCTTGACTTACAAAGCCATGTCTGACTCAGCTCTGTTAGAAATGCTACATCTAAAGAAATTCCAATCCCTCCACACCATATGCTCCAGAGACCTCAACCTCATTACCACAATCAACAGAACATGCTGGAGGGACAGGTTCATAATCCAGAGACTACCCATATTCTGGAATAGACTTCCCAGACATGTCAAGCAGAGCACCTCACTGGGCATCTTCAAGAGAAATCTTGATATGTGGATGGGAAATAGAAAGTTCACCCCAGCGATCACTCCAGTGGCTCTACTTGATAAAGGCACTGGAACTAATGTCTGGCGGCATGATGCCAGGGTACGTCCATGGGCTAGGCTTGTAAAGGCTCCAGGGCCATTAGCCTAGTACACACCTATGACCCTAATCTCTCTTCCCAATCTTTTCTAACTGCTTCTAATTGGTTCCCATAGTTATTGTGCAATATTTTATATGCCCTACCAATTATCTCTTTTTTAACATCAGTTTCTGTTCTAGATTCAACTAAGAGCTCTATCAGTGCAGGTCTTTCACTTGGAATGTCCCCATCCTGTTCTCTTTGCCTACACTCTGATACCAATCTCTGATATGGAAGGCATTCTCTAGTCTGCAATCCAAATGTCTTCTTGGCCCTTCCCATTTTATTACCTTTCTCTCTCCCTCTCTCTAATTATATGTTCCCATTACCTTAGTTCCTTTGCCAGGTCCCTAAATTAAATTCCAGTGTCCTCTTGTCCATTCTCTATACCCCTAATTGCTGCCATCCATACCATCATAATCTCCTTTCTCCATTCTTATGTTGGTGTAGTTCCTAGAATACTTTATTCTACTTTATTAATATAATATTTTGTATGACTGTTGCTATTTCCCTAAAAAGAATCAGCATTCAAAGTTCCACTCTCTACTTATTTCTTGAATTTCCTCTCTGCTTCATCACTATCTCTCTCCATTATGAATTGTAGTTTTCTGTTTGTGGTAAGTGTAGCTCAAAAATATTTCTTCAAATCAAGTAAACCTAAACCACATTGTTCTTTTGGAAGGATCAACTTACACCACTTGACTCTTAACCTCTTCCCATCCCAGATGAAATCCTTCAACTCTTTAATAATTATTATATGCAACTTCTCCTCCAGTTGATAAAAATATGTCTGATCTGAGCATAAAGTTAAACAGACTAAAAACATTTTTACTTCTTGCACCTTGCTGTCTATATCCATATACAAGAGCTTCCAGTTTCTCAGTTTTTGTATTTTCTTTTGTTTGGTCCTTTCCCACATATCCTTAGATGCAATAACAGAATCCTTTTTAACCCATACTCCTAAGTGCTTTATTTTTTTATGTCCCCATAAATATGAGTATTGCTGAACCAATTCATGTGTTGGTAAATAATTTGCAACTAGAGCCTTTGGGCCGGATTCATGAAGGCTTGCACGGAGTCTAAGAGTAGTGTAAGACTCCATGCAGCCTTCGCGATCCAGGAACAGCCCAAAGTCCATGTAAGAGACAAGCTAAAATGGCTCTTACACGGAGTGGGCGTGGATAAGCTAATCACCTCACTTGCAGCCGAATAGCATGTAAATAAGGATGATTAGCGATCCAGGAAGCCCAGAACAGCCCGTGTAAGAGCCGTTTTAGCTGCAGAAATGTACTCAGTTGACAACTGAGTACGTTTCTGCAAAAACGGCAATGGAGCCATGTCAGCTCCAAATAAAGGGTGCATATGTGAACCAAAGCAGAATAACACCAAACTTGACACTGCTGAATGAACGATACCCAAACTGCCCAAGATGGAAAAATGCAGGTTTAATGTCCAAACGCACAAGATACAGCAAAAACACCACAAAAACAGCAGCACCAATTCACCGATGACCCAGGTTTCGTCTCAAAGCATTGACTTCATCAGATTGGTGAACTAGTAACCAACATTATATATCAAAATTAATTGATTAATTACACTCAATTAGCAATGCATAAAACACACTTGATTCTATACATAACCTAGAGTAACCCATCAATGTCCCTAATGTTACTCTAAATACATACAATGTTAAAATTAAAATTAAAAACTGTTTTGTATAATATAAAAAGTATAAAGTAAGATGTAAAAAAATGTGTATTTGTAAATATACGATTTTAATAAGTGTAATATTATATATAATACTAATATGTAATATTAGTAAATGTGTATTTGTAAATATACGATTTTAATAAGTGTAATATTATATATAATACTAATATGTAATATTAGTAAATATATTTAATGATTAAAAATTAGCAGTAAACTATTGTTTAATGTATTAAAATAAATGAAGAAGATATGGAACAAGGTAAACGCCCAGTCCAAGCAGCAATAAATATAATAAAAGTGTAACAAAGGATTAGGGCGAAACACAGCTCTAAAAGGTAATAGAATAAAATGTCACTTATAAATCTCATCAACCTCCAGTCAGCAGAGCAAGTCCAAAAAAGAGATTTACTTCCAAGTTAAAAATCCGTTTCTTTTATTACAGCAGGTACCAGAGTTAGCGCTTTCACCTTGCGGTTTCATCAGACTCACTACAAAATACAAAGTCAATGAGTCTTAAATACTAAAAAAGGCGGGAAAAAACAATCAATTAAGCTTGTTAACAGCAAGTTCATTCCTTAGCAACCAACTCAATCAATAAAATCTACTACATACATATTTGCATAAATATTTGCATAGCACAATAAGTTAAAAAACGTACTAAAATCAAACTACATATTTATATAATTCTAACTAATATCATAAAACATTAAATACAAACTTTATTAAGCTTTCAATTTCCTCATCTTTAAAAAAGGTCTGAGAGAGACCTTCGCATTTAACCCAGGGACCGGGGACTCTCTAGTGTTTAACATTTCTTCTAGGGTTCCCTCCGGTGCTGAGGAATCTGTTTTAGCTAAAGGGTTATCATTCATCCCCACCACTTATAGTACTATCGAAGAGTCCTTACGTGACTTCAAATTATTTGTTAGGAATTTATCATTGAAGTTGATGTTCAATAGTAATAATGATTGTGGATATACTCATAGTGGTTTTAAGAAACCGAGCATCTTTATCCCCCCTATGCATCCATTGTTGGGAGCATTCAGCAAAATGGTCGAGGATGATTTTTACAGGATGTGTAATGTGAAACAAAGGAGGAAGGACAATTTAACATATGCTGAAAGGGCAGCACTTAGAACATTAATGAATGACTACTCTATTACATTGAGGCCAGCTGACAAGGGAGGAGGAATTGTGGTGATGGACACATGTAAGTATTTAGATGCTGTTAGGATTATGTTGGATGACCATAAGTTCTATGAACGTGTTTCCTATGATTCTCTAGCTAACTACAGCATGAAGATTCATTGTGTCTTGGAGGATTTGTTGAATAAGGGTCTGATAGATGACTCCTTATACTCTTTTTTGGAGGTGTCACATCCCTGGTCCCTTTTATTAAGGGCTGCCCAAGATTCACAAAAGTCTGGTCAATCCACCACTCCGACCCATTGTGTCAGGAAGTGGGTGGTTGACCGAGCCTTTTTCCCTGTATTTAGAGAAGTTTCTGAGACCTGTTGTTGATGCCCACCCTTTCATTTTGAGGGATACCAAGCAGTTTCTAGTGGATTTATATGAACATCTGAGGAATGATTCAGATTATCGGGACTATTTATTTGTTACCTTGGATGTGAATTCCTTATTTACTGTTATTCCCAACCGAATAGGTTTGGATTACATTAGGCGACATCTTAGTAGCCACTCAGAATACAGTGTTGATAAGATTGGTATTTTGTTAACTTTTCTGGATGTTGTTTTACATACCAATGTGTTTGGCTTTGAGCAGGAGTTCTTTCTACAGTTGGATGGCGTAGCTATGGGCACTTCGTGTGCCAATAGCTAGGGTAACCTGTTCATGGCTGAATGGGAGGTAGAATTCATGACCTCACATCCCAGTTTTTTAGCCTATGTTTCCTTCTATAGGCGCTTTGTGGATGACCTCTTCCTGTTATGGAAGGGGTCAGTTGAACAATTGGAATCTTATATCATGGATCTAAATGTTTCTACTGAGTATCTTAAATTTAGTTATGAGTTTTCCTATACTAGGCTCCCTTTTTGGATGTATTTGTAGAGCCTTCCTAATGGTATTATAAACACTGGGGTGTATAGGAAGTCCTGTCATAAGAATTCAATTTTACACAGACATAGTATGCATCCTGGCCATATCTTCCACAATATTGTCAGGGGACAAAGTATGAGGACTTCTAGGTATAACCCTACAGAGCAAGGGTTTCGTCAGGATTTACTAGATCTGGATAGGAGGTTGGCATCTCGGGGTTACAAGATGGACGATATTACTAAAGGACATGATAATATACTAGAGTTGAGGTCTGGAGCAGCTGCCCTTATTTTTCTGAATTGGGTCATGGTATGGATACACGAGTGCATACCAACGACACTACTAAAGGTTCCACTGCTTTTTCTTTGTTTTATACCAAAGATGTGGGTGGTATCAAGGATGTGGTAAGGAAGCATTGGGACATATTGATGGTGGACCCACACATCAGAGATATAGTTGGTGATAGTCCCGTTTAGGTATAAGAACAAGAAAAACATTAAAAGGCTACTATGTGACAGGGTGACCAACAGTCCTGAAACCATACTTTCGTATGGCACTAAGAAGTGTGGTAAATGCAACTTTTGTGAGTTTATTTGTGAGGATTCAGTGTTCATACATCCAAGCACACATATCCCATACACTTTTAAGGTTAGAGGTGATTGCATGTCCAGAGACCTTGTTTATTTAGCTGTCTGCCTTGTTTGCTCGTCGTTTACATTGGTAAGACGAATAGATGTTTGAGAGATCGGTACGGGAACATCAGTACAATATTAGGGTTAAGAATTGCACCAATGCATTAGCCAAGCATGTTATGGACACCGATTGTACACATACATTCAGCTTTAGGATTGTAGAGAAGATAAATGTTACTAGTAGAGGTGGTGATATCTGGGCCATTACTGAGAGTAGAGAGAATGCTTGGATTTTGAAGCTGAGGTCAGACACGGTCCCTGGT
Source organism: Protopterus annectens (assembly GCF_019279795.1). Lineage (NCBI taxonomy): Eukaryota > Metazoa > Chordata > Ceratodontiformes > Protopteridae > Protopterus > Protopterus annectens. The sequence goes on from NC_056725.1 coordinate 1,897,752,101, forward strand.
TAAATCAAGGTCTCTCTCAGACCTTTTTTAAAGATGAGGAAATTGAAAGCTTAATAAAGTTTGTATTTAATGTTTTATGATATTAGTTAGAATTATATAAATATGTAGTTTGATTTTAGTACGTTTTTTAACTTATTGTGCTATGCAAATATTTATGCAAATATGTATGTAGTAGATTTTATTGATTGAGTTGGTTGCTAAGGAATGAACTTGCTGTTAACAAGCTTAATTGATTGTTTTTTCCCGCCTTTTTTAGTATTTAAGACTCATTGACTTTGTATTTTGTAGTGAGTCTGATGAAACCGCAAGGTGAAAGCGCTAACTCTGGTACCTGCTGTAATAAAAGAAACGGATTTTTAACTTGGAAGTAAATCTCTTTTTTGGACTTGCTGTGCTGACTGGAGGTTGATGAGATTTATAAGTGACATTTTATTCTATTACCTTTTAGAGCTGTGTTTCGCCCTAATCCTTTGTTACACTTTTATTGTTTAATGTATGTTGAAAAATAAACATTAACATAATTGTGCTATGCAAATGTGTACAATAAATTTAGTCCCACCAAGTTAAACTAATATAGCACATACTTCCTAAATAGTTGAAAAATAAAAATATAATGAACATATTATATTATGTCATTTTATCCAATGTATATAAACTTTCAACCATTAATGTGTTTAAGTCTGAGCCAGGGCTTGATGGAAATGTACTCATTCAACCCTGGATAGGTACATGCATCAAGCCTAAGTTGCCATGTGAGTTCACTCATATCCAAATGGTACTGAGTTATTCTCCCCTGTTGGTCCGGTATCACTTGCTGTATAACACAAAATTTGAATTTGTGTGTACTATTAGCTATAACATGTCTTGCCAGAGCATTAGTGGGTTTTTTATGCTGTATATCCAAAATATGTTCTTTAATCCTATCCCTAAACCTTCTACATGTCTTTCCCACATAAAATGCCCTGCAATCTTGACATTTAGCTAAATAAACCAAATTTTTAGTGTGACAATCGTGATGGCCCCCTATTGTAACAACACAATTATTGACCATAACTTTATGTCCTGTTGTCAAAATATGCTTATCACATATCCTTAGATGCCATAACAGAATCCTTTTTAACCCATACTCCTAAGTGCTTTATTTTTTTTATGTCCCCATAAATATGAGTATTGCTGAACCAATTCATGTGTTGGTAAATAATTTGCAACTAGAGCCTTTGGGCCGGATTCATGAAAGCTTGCACAGAGTCTAAGAGTAGTGTAAGACTCCATGCAGCCTTCGCGATCCAGGAACAGCCCAAAGTCCATGTAAGAGACAAGCTAAAACGGCTCTTACACGGAGTGGGCGTGGATAAGCTAATCACCTCACTTGCAGCCGAATAGCATGCAAATGAGGATGATTAGCGATCCAGGAAGCCCAGAACAACCCGTGTAAGAGCCGTTTTAGCTGCAGAAATGTACTCAGTTGACAACTGAGTACGTTTCTGCAAAAACGGCAATGGAGCCATGTCAGCTCCAAATAAAGGGTGCATATGTGTCAGGCAGCATGCCAATGGCCAAATATGTGGCCATTGGCAAAGTAACCTGATGCAAATATATTAAAAATATAATTTTTTTTCAGCGATTGCCGATGTTTAAACCCAGCGCAGCCCCGCGCAAACGGGCTGCGCTGTATAAAACATAAAAACGAAGGTTTTAAACCTACAAATGTAGGTTTTATGCAATACATGGAATGTCAATGCAGGGACCAGCAGACCAAAACCAACATGGCCACCGTGTAGTGGTTGCTAAGGGGGGAAGCTGAGTCTAAGAGATGTAACTAAGCATTAGTAGGCAATCTGATGCAAATGAGTGTAAGGATACTGAATTCCACTGTCACATAGCAAATGAGCACAGTCTGAGTAGTGTAAGAGTTACAGAAGGGGGAGGAACAGAGTAGGAGATAGGTGACATCACAGGGGGGAATGGTAGAAAGAAATGCAGTTGATTGGAGGTCAGAGTGACATGACAGATGCCAGACAGATATCATGGAAAGAGGTGTGCCACTAACTAAGCATGAGAAAGTCAAGAAATGGAAGGTGTACACTGTTGCCTACACTGAAGTTTCTTGCTGGGCATGCATGCACACGTGTGTGCACCATGAAGCGAGAGTAAGGCAGTGTGCACGCGTGTAAAACAGACTGAGCATGTGGGAGCGTGTTGGGAGATGTTTAACACTGTTTGCTCGGGCATGCATGCGTTTTAATCTGAATAAGCAGATTCTGAACCGTGTAAGTATGTGTGCGCGTGTGTAAGCCACTGTGAGCGTGTTTCTGCTGGTTTACACATGGCTCCACCCTGAGGAAACAGAAAGGAAAAAGGAAGCAACAGATTTAGTAGGAAGCTAGCAGGGAATACTGCTGGAGCTAGCAGGTGAAAACAATTAGATGCAGGCAATTACACAGGCAGAATAGTAGCCCAGCCCAGCACTTAAAACTCTGCAAACAGCAGTGCAGGATGTTTCTCTCAAGAGGCACTGCAAGACGGGAGTTAAGTTATCAGAAGTGAAAACTGAAAAAGCTGAACTCAGAGCAGAAATGTTAGGGGCTGCCATAACTGTCATAATGAGACATAGGCGACTTGCTGAGGGTGGTGACAATGCAGATGGTGCCAGACAACCCACAGTGAGGAGACGGAGAAGAGTGTACAGGCCCAGGGTCACCTACCACAGGTTACATGAGCTGGAGATAGTAGTGCTATAGAGTGGACAGAGACCTCCTGCAGCAAATAGTGGAGCTGTGCAGGCCACGCCTCACACACAGAATCAACAGAGGGGAACCCATCCCAGTGGAAACCAAGGTATGTGTTGGCCTAAGAATACTAGCAACAGGTACCTTCCAGAGACCAACTGGTGATATGATGGGGATATCACAGGCATCAGCCTCCAGGGTACTGCACCAGTTCCTGGATGCCATGTCAGCACATGTCGGTGATCATGTATATTTCCCCAATGCCTGTGAGGTATTGGCCAGCAATATCGTCTCTTCCAGCAAATAGCGGAATACCCTGAGGTAGTGGGTGCAATAGACTGCACGCACATATGCATCAAAGCACCAGCCGGTGAGTGGGGTAGGGCATACATCAACCGCATGGGCTTCCCCTCCATCAACTGCCAGGTCATGTGTGATGCCCAGGGCATAATAATGAATGTGTGTGCTGGCTGTCCTGGGAGCTACCATGATTCCCACATCTGGCATTTGACGCAGCTGTACCAGACATTTGCCAGTGGGGACATCCCGCAAGGACACCTAGTGGGGGATGCAGGTTATGCACTGGAGCCATGGCTGATGACACCCATCAGAAATGCACACACACCTGAACAGGAACGCCATAATGAGGCACATGCACAAACACGCAATGTAATAGAGCATGTGTTTGGGCTGCTCAAGTCACGGTTCCAGTGTCTGGACACATCTGGTGGAGCCTTGCAGTACACACCAACTACATGTACCCAAATTGTCATGGTATGTGCTATGCTACATAATATGATCTTGCGAAAACAGCTGCAGCAGGATCAGCATAGGGCCGGGCCAAACAGCCCCCCACCATTGTCATGGCCATCACAGGCAGAGCATGACTCGGAGAAGGAACAACCTGAGCCTGCCCCAGTAGGCAGAAGGAGACGTGCCCAGTATGCCCTGGCCTTGGCAAAGAGGCAACGTATAGCACATACACTGGCTCAGTAGGAACCCTGGGAATGATACCCCTCTCTGACTCACTCATATAGTAACAGGGATGCCTAACATGACACAACCTGCTCTCAAACATGTACAGGGAAGTGTAATATGCGCATCCGACAGAGGCAGTCCTGCAGCACCACCTGAGGCATGAATGCTATGTGTTAAGTAATGTAACACTATGTACTATATGCACACCTGAGGACCCTGACTAACATCCTACCCTCACCAAGCATCATGCCACAACATGGCAATGAGATGATCAAGTGCAATAATTGACGGAAGTATAGCAGTTAGTCAAAGGGGATCCAATGTTTGCCAGTCTGGGATGACATGCTGAGCATGACATGATGCACCACCTGCTAGGACTGGAGTGCACCTATCAGTGCAGGCCGTATGGATACTGGCAAAGGCTGTTGTTACCCACAGTGTGCCCTGAATAGGTAAGGATCAAAACACAAACCTATCTCCATAGCTATCAGAAGGGATAAGAATAAGATAAGGGATAAGTCGAAACAGCAAGATGCATGCAGTCTAAACTGACCCAGTATGGAGAATGTTGATATCTGCGCTGTAACAGAAAACTGAGCCAAGGCTCACAACAGCACCCTAACACTACCAGGTTACACCTCATACTGTGTTGTACAGCCTCAAAACATGGAACAAGCTACAAAAGGAGGGTGACTAGCAAGAATTGTCAAGGATAACCACACCCCCATGTTGGTACCACAACAAAAAGCAGCATGGACTATCCATGGTCAAGTAACAGTGGCTAAAACTGCCCCCCAGTTTATAGCCTGCTACAGACTACTGTCCCAACACCAGGAACTGCACCTGGCCTATGCTGGAATACATGAATATATCAAGTCCTCCAAACCACATTATATTGGGTGACTGAAAATACCCAGACATAGACTGGGAGCATTATACTAGCTCCAACAGTGTAGGACAAAAGTTCATAGAATCCATAAACCAAAAGGCCCAGGAACAACGTACCACTCCCACAAGAGGGGTAAGCATACTGGATGTGATAATCAGCAACATGGGTACTGGATGGCAAGATGAGAAGTGTATTGCTCACTGGTAAAACCAGACCATAGAGTAATCACACTGGATATACAAATCCTGACCACATTCCCTGGCCAGAAAACCACAGTGGAAAACATGTGTTAAGCAATATTTGCACTCCTCCAAACTGATGTGGAATCCATTAAAGGTCCTGTGCAGGCGCAAAATATGGGCCACACCTCAGAACCTGTAATACAGCCATTCCATGAACACTGCCAAGAATGCTTGGATTATGCAATCCTAAATTAAAACAAGACACAATGCCATACACGCAGGAATCTGGCATGGTAGACACCAGCCATAACCAAACCATGCAAGAGAATGAGGAAGCTACTACATGATAGAGCAAACATAAACAATGAAGTAATCACTGATCAGTAGTATGGCAATAACATCTGTCCACACATACAATCCACTAAGGCCAGCCACAACAAGTTGAATCTGTGAATCCTGAGGCAATGTTACACCTGCCCCAAGTACACAGACAACCCCCAACTCCACCCAAGAAATATAAATATATGTGAGAGAAGCAACCATCTATCCAAACTGGAGGCTGAGCTCCCTCAACTCAGTACTCCCAAAACTAGTCAGGAGGAGAAGGTAACCACACACACCACAAACACAGTCCCATATAGACCTATCACAACTGCAAACCAAACACATAAACACAGAAAAACATTCCCGGAGGCACAAATTACAAACACAGCACACCAACAGAGGCCTCTAAAGCAGACACCCAATCAAACAACCTCCAAACATAGCACATGCAATACATAGTACACAAAGCTGGTGTGCCAAACAGTCACAGGCCAGAAGGAGAAGCAACATGCCTGATACAGTTGTAATAGGTGACTCCATAGTCAGACACACTGCTGTCCCGCACACCAGACTGAACAAGGGAAAGGGTACAGTAAGCTGCCTGTAGGCTGCCACAATATGCCACATAACAGAAGTATGGAGGTCACTCCAAAGCAAGTAGAAATATGATGCAGTCATAGTCCATGCTGGTGTGAATGACCTGAGATGTACCTCCCTAGACTACATGAAAAGAGACATAGATGAGCTCTCTGATTATGTAGTCCAGGCCGGTATGACACTCACCGTTTGCAGCATCCTACCCTTACCAAGAATAATGCCACAGTACAAACACGGAATGATCAGTCATAGCAAGTGGCACACTTACTGGTGTCATTCCAAGGGATCCAATGTCTGTCTGCTTGGGATGTCATGCTTGACAAGCCACGCAGCTGTTCTTGGGATGGCTTGCACCTGTTACCCCTGGGCGTCTGAATATTGGATAAGGCCTTTGCCACCTTCATAGAGCCTTTTGTAGGCAAGGCTGAAAAGACTGACCCACCACCCTAGAAAACTTAAGTGGAAAGAAACATAAGGGTAATGCTGACCAATGCCAGATGTGTAAACCCCAATATGCATGCTCCCAAGGCCATCCCCAATATGGAGAACATTGATGTCTGTGCAGTGACAGAAACCTGCTGCAGGCCTCCTGACAGCACACCAGCACTACCAGGTTATACCATGTATCATGTGTCATGGCCCCAAAACCTGGAACAAAACATAAAAGGAGGGTGAGTATCCATATTCAGCACAGACACCCATACGTCCAGGGAACTGACAATGCACAAGGCATTGGAGTCCACCCATGTGCAACTAACTGTAGGCAAGACTGCTGTACAGTCTGTAGCATGCTACAGACCACACTCTCACACACAGGAACCCCACCCAGCCGTCCTGAAGACACTGGACAGTATGAATGTCCCACCAAATACCAAACAAGGTACCACAAATTACCACATAGGTGGTAAACCATTATGTATGGAAGGAGTAACCAGGGACCTAGGGACACAAGTGTACAGTAACCTGTTATGTGACACCCACATTGCCAATGTGGCTAGGAAGACTGTCTACATTTGACACCGTATCAGGAAAGGATTCACATCTACGTCAACAGAGGTCATTGTGCCCCTATACTGTTCTCTAATCACACCCATAATCTAGTACAATGCCTCATATGGGATGTACCTTAACTGACACCTGCAGCAGTTAGAAAGACCTCAAAGGTACCTCACCAAGAGGATAAAGGGTCTCAAATATATGTCATATGCTGCCTGGCTGTAGACACCCCAGCTGAATGCAGTCACATACTGCCTACACAGAGGCATTGCATGCCTGTTGTAGAAGGCCATGCCCAACACAGGAGTAATGGACATGCTCCACCCCAGAAAACTCAAATCCATCGGAGCTGTGAGAGTGAGAGATGTCAACCTCAACAAATAATGAAATAGGATGTGCTGGTGGGACAGATACATAATCCAGAGGCTCCCCACACCCTGGACCAGAATCCCACTCCATGTTAGGCAGAGCCCCTCACTGACACTCTTCAACAGGAATCTTGCCAAGTGGATGGATGATTGTAGAGTTACACTGGGGATCTTCACTGTGTCATATCCAGACAGAGGCACGGCAAAGCAAATCATAAATGGCCATAATATTCACATAGCAAGGGGTGGCAAAAGCCACACACACTCTATCTAGGCTAACAAATGCCCTAGGATGGATAACCTAGTATGAACCTATGAACCTATGAAGATACAAATTGTACAGGACACTAAGGATAATCCCAAGGCTTTCACAACTGATGGTAGGAACCATGTTGGGAATTCACAGATATGCTCTGAATCACACAAATATCACAAACACACACACATATTGCCAACATACATCCTGACAGGTGCAGTGCAACCCCGAATGCAGAATATCTATCCCAGCAGACTGCTGGCCACCTGACATTGCAGATGCTGAGGTAACAGCCAACATCTACAAAGCAAAACACACAGCAGCAATGGTATGAGATGGTGTCCTGGGCTTAGTGCAACATGGACTCCAAGATGAATGGAATGCCAAACCACACTACTGCTCAATGTCAGCCTTATCACAGAATATGTACCCAAAGAGCAGTGTACAACAACAGTGGTCCTTCTCAACAAAGGTGTTGCCTGAATGGATACTGAAAACTACTACCCCAGAATCCTGAGAAGCTCGGTCTGCACAGCTATGGAAAGGATCAGCATGTACCACAGACATAAAGATATTGGGGACCTACTGACACCGGACCCTACCCAGTGTGGCTTTCTTAAGTGCAGATCCTGCCCTTAAACATGTTTGACTCAATTGAAACAGTCATTAAGGTCATTGATGAGGGCAATGTGGTCCACACAGCATAGCTGGACCTTGCAAAGGCTTCTATACAATACCCTACGTGTTCATTATAGATAAGCTCACCAGCTTAAATATAAACCCCTATGTCAGTAGAGGGGTTGCAAACCAGACCAAGGACAGAACAGACATGGTCAGACATGCTGCAGCCATGTCAGACTACAAACCAGATATAACTGGCATGCCACAAGGCTTGGTCCTGGGATCTCCCTCGTCTGGTATATATGTCCCATAGGTACAGGCAAACATGGAAGGACTGTGTCTGAACATGTTTGCAGAGCACTACAAACTGCTCACCACATATGATCCACCAGCTGACACAAGCATCCCACAAAAGGGCCACATAGAAACAGACAACTGGTGCCATAGCCATGTCAGCAAGCTAATTGCAGAAGCGTGTATAGTCAACCCCCGTGGATATACAGTAAGTGCCCACCAATTACCACATAGGTGTTAACCCATTATGTAGTTAACATGTAATGAGAGACCTGGGGACACAAGGTAATAGATATCCTGCATTGGACAAACATGTGCTGTAGTGTTTACAGAAACATACCATATACCCACCTAATCATGAAGGTTGTCAGATCTAGATAAGGGGAGGTCATTGTGGCTCTGAAGTCATCCTTCATCAGCGGTACAATTGACTACAATAGCCCCTGTGGGATGTACCTCAGCAGACACCTCCATCAACCGTAAAGTCCCCAACAGTACCTCACCAGGAGTATCAAAGAGCTTGCACAGATGCCATGTGTTGCCTGTGTTGCTGGTATCAATAAATATGCTGCACCTTGTACAATCTGAATGGCAGTGAGCAGTACAGGCTACCCATAGAGTCACTTATCAATCTTCCTCAATAGGAATCTTGATGAGTGGATGGCTATCACTGTCATGTCACAGGTAGACAGAGGCACAGTATACTAACCATGACATATGTCATGACAAACTCCACTTACAATGTGTGTTGAAGGACAAACACACTCTCCAACTAGCATTAGACATGGACTAGGGCACATCGCTAGTGTTTGCAAATGTACACCTATGTTGTGGAATACACTACCAATTTTGGACAAGCCTGGTTTAAGTAGTTCATATCTGAACAGAATGCAACATGGTCAGATGTACACAACTGGCCCCTACCCAGGCTGTTGTGCCCACTATCGAAATGTAAAGCAGTGATAGCACTAAAGCCCAGGATACTGTCCACCACAGTCAAAGTACTACCAGTACACTATACAGTACTACAGTGTTAGGTCAGTGTGAAAGGATGTTGACAACTGTATGCAAAGTATCCCATGCAAACACTGCAGGCACAGTATAATCCTGTTGTGTTCACACACAAAGCAGTTGTACAGTAACTACACAACATGACACACAACACACAACCATAAACGGGTGATATTTGTTGAAGTTCACACTCATCCACAAATGTGGTGGGCTGCAGAGTCCAACATATGCAATGCTCACACTGGGCATGCTCACACACTTTGATAAATGAGACATATGTCAGACAACATGCCATGGGAAGGCTGAACTGGGCATGCTCACACACTTAGGCCAAATCTCAGTTTAGCAGTTGGACACACATATCTGGTATTTTCATGTGTTATTCCAGGAACCAACCACATTACAGCAGTCTGCCCAGTGCACACAGTTAAATGACTACAGAGACATACGTGATATAGTGGATCCCTCCCATATGCAAACATCTTCCACAGATGCACAAGTTGTTCATACAAACAGGGAATGCTATGGCAATAAAGATGTGCAAACAGTCTATCAGCAACAAATAATGTGCATTTGACAATTAAACATATGGGTGTAGAGGTCAACACTAGGCTGTTTGCCCTAGGGAATGACAGCGTAGCCAGAGTGTGCTTGGTGTCTGCCTCCCCACAGGATGCACAGTCCCCTTTCTAAACACCGATGATGTCAGCACTCTATAAGTACAGCAGGAGAAGAGAAACCTCCCAGTAATGTGAATAGCATGCTCTGCTAATGCGTCCGTCTCAAATGTCATAATTTAGTTAGGTAGGGGTTTGAATCCTGCAAGTGTGTGTGTTTGTCTGACGGGGGCTTAGTGTGTGTGTGTGAGGGAAATGTCCCTTTTGGCAACTAGGAGAACAGAGGATGCACATTCCCCTTTCTAAACACTGATGATGTCAGCACCCTATAAGTACAGCAAGAGAAAGAAAACCTCCCAGTAATGCGAATAGCGCACTCTGCTAATGTGTCTGTCTCGAGTGTCATAACATAATCAGATAGGAGTTTAAATCCTGCAAATGGCAAGTGTGTGTTTTTGGCTGAGGGGGGTTAGTGTGTGTGAGGACAATGTCCCTTTTGGCAACTAGGTGAACAGACTACAGGATGCACATTTCCCTTTCTAAACACTGATGATGTCAGCACCCTATAAGTACAGCAAGAGAAAGGAAACCTCCTAGTAATGCGAATAGCACGCTCCGCTGATGCGTCCGTTTCAAGTGTCATAATATAGTTAGATAGGGGTTTGAATCCGGCAAGTGTGTGTGTTTGTCTGAGGAGGTTAGTGTGTGTGTGAGAGAAATGTCCCTCTTGGCAACTAGGAGAACAGACTTCAGGATGCACATTTCTCTTTCTAAACACTGATGATGTCAGCGCCCTATAAGTACAGCAAGAGAAAGGAAACCTCCCAATAATGCGAATAGCACACTCTGCTAATGTGTCCGTCTCGCGTGTCATAGCATAGTCAGATAGGGGTTTGAATCCTGCAATTGGCGAGTGTGTGTTTTTGGCTGAGGGGGGTTAGTGTGTGTGAGGACAATGTCCCTTTTGGCAACTAGGTGAACAGATGACAGGATGCACATTCCCCTTTCTAAACACTATTCAGCTGAAGGCCATGGCTCTGGCACAAGTTGTCTGTTTCTATGATGCCCCTTTGGAAGATGCTTGTGTCGGCTGGAGAGTCAATTATGGTGGCCAGTTCGCAGTCATCTGCATATTTGGTCAGCCACAGTCCGTCCGTGTTGGCCTGTACCTCCAATAAATATATACCAAACAAGAGAGGTCCCAGGACTGAGCCTTGTGGGACACAACTCGTAACTGGTTTGGAGTCTGGCATGGCTCCAGCAATTCTAACCATGTGGGTTCTGTCCATGAGCCACTGTGCAATCCATCTAGTGACATAGGGGCTTATATTTAAGCTGGTGAGCTTCTCTAGAATGCCCAAGTGGGGTATTGTTGTGAAGGCTTTTGCAAGGTCCAGGTAGGCTGTGTGAACCACCTTCCCCTCGTCAATGGCCTTGGTGACTGTTTCAAAGAAATCAACCAGGTTAAACCTGGTAGTGCTGGTGTGCTCTCAGTAGCCCTGAACCAGGCATCTGTTACTGCACAGATATCGATGTTCTCCATGCCAACGAGTGTTTTGGCTGCATGCATCTGGAGGTTTAGACTTCTGGCGTTGGGTAGCATTACTCTTAGTTTCTTATCCCTTGTGATACCTATGAAGGTGGGTTTGTCATTTGAGCCTTGCCTAACATAGGCACTATGGGGGTAGCAAGAGCCTTTGCCAATATCTGAAAGCCCAGGGGTGACAGGTGCAGGCCGTCCCTAGCAAAGCAGGTAGTTCAACAGAAGATGAATATGTGAAGGTGTAGTGCTTGTGATTAGTTAGCAGTAGCATATATGACTGCTCACGTGGACACATGACAGGTAAGTCATATGCACTGTGTCACAGGCAATGTACATGTGAACAGGACAAACATTGACATCCTGTCAAGTGGGTCATGGACATACATATAGTAAGCTATGCAGATGGCACTAGGAGTCCACAGAAGCTCTATAACTATGCATTGCAGGTGTGATCAGTATTCCAGGGTAATTGCAAGCAAACATGAATGCAAACAAAGCTACAGTAAACAGGGCTGCATGTAGTCCATTGTACAACAAACAAGCTGTACCAGGTCCAGTAGGTAACACTGCAAATATGCAGGCACTATGCACATGTACATGGAAATACACGGGTCAGATGGCTAGGGTCCAGTCTCAGTGCACACAAGTGTACAGACCATGTACTGTCAGGATGTACAATAACTAGATGGAAACCCATGTGCTCATACCTGCAGTAATACACATGTCAAATAGACACTGAGCCTTCACTCAGTGGTTCCATACTTAGTAGGATGTATGCTACCTGGCCTGACACCACAGTATCCCTGACATATATGGGGACTCTCCCTCCTGTGACAGTTAGTTATGTGTGTTGGGGCTGTCTAGCATGGTATGAGATGTGAGCATGCAGTGCTAGGGTGCTCCTGTGTGTCCTGTACCAGTCGTGTAGTACTGCACACATACAAACATCCTCAAACATCTGCATTGCAGAGTCCAGTGTGGGCAACATGCCACTTGCAATTTACATGTCCATCATTGTGTATTACTACATTCATTACCTTATCCCCTGTGCTACCTATGTATGTAGCCTTCTGTTGACATCATTACCACCAGTATGCCAACATGTGCAGATGATACACTATGGTACTTACCATGGGTGTAGACAACAGGACATGACAATCACACACTTACTGCATCAGGCATGCTGTGATATACCCACAATTAATTCAGCACACAGTACTGTTAACAACATGATACTATTACTACACATCTATGTGGTCACCCTGTGCATCAGCAACATGTTAAGCTGTACCTGCACAGTTGTTACAGATTGCAGGAGGTGGCACAGTTTCATCATATGCACAGGGTGTGAACTTGGTATGCCTGAGTCAGCCACCGATACCACCAATTGACATGTATGTGTATGTGTGTTGGTGAGGGACAGCAGTAGAAGGTGGGGCAATGTTGATGCAGTGTGTGCATGTATGCGGTAGCCCTAGGTGTTGTCAAGTCACATGTGTGTATGGATGCACACAGTTCCACCTCATGGCTGCCATATACTGGTGTTTGTGGACAGCCACAGACTGTACTTGCCAGGTCATACAGATCAGTGTCTCTGGCCACAGACACGATACCTGTGCCTTGCAGGGGTTCTACGGACCATATCCTGTACCAACCCAGACTGGGTACTGTCATCAGAAGCAGGTGTTCGTTGACTGGACACAGATCACTGTTGGGCCTGGCCAGAGCCACGTGCACGTGGTCTCCTGGGGCGGTCTGATGACAGCACAGACCCAGCATTGCTGGGGCTGCTGCTGGCACTACGGGGGTGGCCGCGGCCCTGCTGTCATCCGCGACGACTGCCAGCTGCTGCTGTTGCTGGCATACGGCCACGTCAATGCCTCAACCACCCACCATCACCCTGGCTCATGGACATGTAGTTGTGGAACCGGTCTAATATGTCCCCACAATGTCTATCTATGACATCGGTGAAATCACGGATGGCAGCCACAATATCACGCATACTGTCAGTCATGGCTGTGCGACATGCTGTCAGCTCCCTCAGACCCTATCTAGTGTACCGTTCCATACGTGACTGTGCCTGTATGACAGCCCAAAACATAGCTGAGGTTGTAAGACCTCTGTGGGCACGTCTGACAGGGGCAGTATGCCCACGGATGCTCCCACGAGAACCCCTGGACATCTGTCTGTGTGGTACCATCTCTGGGCCATGCCCATGGCTGCTGTGTGGGGAGGCATGTGCCACAGATACCACATTACCCTGGTCAATGCCCACTGTATGCTGTCCATCACCTAGGGACATTGGTGACAAAGGGTGTATTGGCAGGATAACTGTGCACATTGACGGGGTCGACAGCTATGTACCGTCAATCGGCTGACCAATGGTGGACCCTGGCATACTTTCCTGTGCCATTACACAGATGTCATCATTATCAGTACCCACGGCACCTGATTCAGGTTCCCTGCTACATGACACCAGAGCAGCAACAGAACCTGTGAGAGGGAAACAGGAAACACAGTTTACAATGTCTACACATTACCAGTGATGCACACATGCACACATGCACACATGCACAGGTGCACACATGCACACATGCACAGGTGCACACATGCACAGGTGCACACATGCACACATGCATAGGTGCACACATGCACAGGTGCACACATGCACACATGCACACATGCACAGGTGCACACATGCACAGGTGCACACATGCACACATGCACACGTGCACAGGTGCACACATGCACACATGCACAGGTGCACACATGCACACATGCACACATGCACACAGTTTCACACAATTGTACAGTACTCAGTATGCGTGATATCAACACACAGACACAGACACAACTACATGCATACAAAGAGCACTACTAAGTGAGCCAAATAGTACTATTACTATCAACACTATTACAGGAATTGTTAATACACACTCACCAGCATGGATAGGCTGTATTGCTGCTATACCAGAGAGTCCTGCAGACGTGAAGAAACTAATGTCAGTGGGCACAACTGTGCCATTGTTACTGAGTATGATACAGGTCAGTAGTACAACAGTCGCCTTTCACAGGTCAGCTGCTAATATTGAGGATATCACACTTGCACATTAAATACTATGGTGACAGCTACAAACCAAGGACACACCTTACACATGCATTAACTACCAGTGTACACAACAGTCAACTATACATATGGCATATTACCTACACGTTCACTGTCTTGCTGCTGTGTGGCTCCAGCCTCCATCATAATGCATGTCTGCTGCGGTTGTTGTTGATGGCGGACTGGAGCCACTACACTCATGAGTAGTCCCTCCAGTCTGGTGAGTGGGGGATGTGTAGCCACCCCACCACCTGTGGTGACCTGTTGCCTGTGGATATCCGACGCACGCTGATGGACATGTCTGATTAAATCACTGCAGTGATGTTGTACCTGCTCATATGTCCTATTATGCGTGCCTATGTCATTTACCCGACGGACAAGGTCTTGCCACAGTGCAGCCCTCTCCTGCTGATTCTGGCTGGTGCGGGAAAAGAGTATTGCATAATCCCACACCAGGCTCTGGTGTATCTCCTCATCCTCAGCTGTGGAGTAGGTGGGATTCCGCGGGTGGGCCATGTACCTGAGAAAGAAAATAACCTGGTATCAGCAATATATGTCAGCAGAATTTGGCACACATACTACACATGCTACTCGACTGTTATGATACAACATATCTCACATATGTAGCATCAGTCTGTCTATTGGTGGATACACATGTAGATGGCCAGGTATCAGTGCTCAGCCAGCAACTGTGCAACAGTACCTGGCACACTCCATATGACATACTACCAAACCCCAGCAGTCAGAACACTGATTCAGGTCAAGAGCACCTCCTCACTCTGGAGGTTTGTATCTAGGTACTGTATGGCCTACATCATCAACTACTGTGAGCTGACCACACACTGATTGCCCTGGATATACATATCCCACCTCCACCACCAGCACAAATGACTATAGTGCATAACATTACAGATACAAACTTTACACTTTGTAACACTGACATGATATCCTTTCAGCCCACTGGGCCAGTGGCAGATACAACCCACAATGCTGACCCCTACACAATTACTTTCTACAGACATCTCCGAGAATGCATGGATCATGCAATCCCATATATGACCAAGACACTCTCCACAAAGGGACAGCATCCTGTCTGGTGGACCCCAGCCATAGACAGATTGTATTACAGAAGATGGAAGCTACTGCAAGACAGAGCATAATTCCATAAAGGGAGGGCATGTCTGAGCAGCACTAGTAAGGATCTATTTTCCATCATACAAAATCCATGGGCAACTTTGAGAGGGAAATCAAGAGGGACACTACAGATAACCAGAAGGCCTTCTTCAGTTATGTTAGCAACCTGGTCAGGATCCATCCTCTATGCCCATAGTTAGTACACAACAACAAATATGTCACTGACACCACAGATATCGACAACATTGTAGCAGACAGGTTCAGTGCAGGTGTCACCCCACCCTCTCCCCCAACATAAGACATAGTTATCCCAGCTGACTGTAACCTCCCTGTCATCACAGATGTCCAGGTGAGAGCCACCCTCAGGACAGCAGAATACACAACATGAATGGGACCTGATGGTATCCCCAGTTGCATGCTACATAAACTCTGACAGGAGCTAAACACACATATAGAAGTACTAAGTAACACTAGCCTGACTACAGGATATGTACCTGTACACTGGCGCACAGCAGCAGTGGTTCCACTCCACGAAGGAGGCACCTCAACATACCAATACAATACAACACAATACATTACATTACAATACAATACTATACAATATGCTATTGCCCCTGGGACTACAGCAGCATACTGTTCTGCTACCCTGACCATTGTGACACATGTGGTGTGATGGTACCTGCTGCTGTCATACAGTTACACAGGGTGACTCATATGGCATATTACCTATCTGACTAACATTCAGCAGGGGTATGTGTGACATGTACTCATGGGGAGTCTTGCTTCTTAACACTGTGTGGTTTATTGCAGGGTATGTCTTATCTGTGGGTAGGAACTCTTACCTCCACATGTGCACTCTATTGCAGTGGCACAGATGACACACAGCAGACATTTAGGTTGTGGATGGTGTGAGGTGTTACTATGGTTGTTGGACATCTGTCATGGGTGTGACTTACATATGTAAATCCGGGAGTGGTAACCTCTATGTGGGTAGCATATGTGTACTCTGTGGTGTTGTCAGTCACTGTGCATTGGTAATGTGTTTGAGTGCATTGTCACAGTGTTGTACATGTCACTGTGTCCTTCTCCATATCTGTAGCTGTCATGTGAGGTCCATACCATGGCATCCATTATGTGGTGTGGAGGGTACACCGACCTACATGTCCATAGCTGACACACCATGTCCGCTGACACATACCATGTGCAGGTATTCCAGGGATAGTGTGCCACTGTGAATATCATTGGGGCCACTATTGTACACATTTATGACCCTGTTCACCCCTGACATATGCAGTGGTGGGCAGCCAATCACATATCTGGTGGTTACTGGTGTAGGTGATCTGGAATGTGGTATGGTACTCCGGTTTTGACACTGGTGTTCACTCCATGCCTTTGTCACCAGGCACCTGTTGCAATACATCTGTACACATGTGCCTCACTCAGAATTTATATACATCTCTCTCTATATATATATATACATATATATATATATATATATATATATATATATATATATATATATGTATATAGATATATCTATATGTGTGTATATATATATATATATATATATATATATATATATATATGTCTGTATACACATACACATATATATATTGATGTACATATATTGCTATAGATGTTGAGGGGGGGCACAGAGGGGGTGTGAGTGACAGAGGGGGTGGGACAGGCTGTGTTGCAGGTCGTCATATACAGTCATACCTGTAGATAGTCAGATCAGTCTGTAAATGTATATGTATCTACATATATCTATATCTGTATGTGCGCATTACATAGATATGTTTGTACAATATTCTATCTACATCTGTCTATGTATTCCTACATCTCTCTCTCTATGTATGTATACATATATGCATATCATATATATATATATATATATATATATATATATATATATATATATATATATATATATATATATATACACACACATACATATGTTGACATACATACGTATTAATATGTTAGACAGGTATATCAACATATTTGTCTACCATACTGTATACACACACTAACATACTGCTAAACATACATAACTGTGAAACCTACATTGTACATGGCACTACAACCTACAATCAACCAACATTGATATGTGCACATAGATGCTCTCACATACAAATGTATGTACAGCCTTCACTGATAGTTGCTGTATGTCCCCTGCCCTTTACACATCTTCATATACATATGGATACAGACCAATGACACATATGGAGGGTTCACAGTATGTAGACCTTTATAGTATTACTTTACATTACCTGTGTTTGTCACAGCTGCTTGTGTTGCCATCTGGTTCTCTGTCCTGCTGCTCCACTTCCCAGTTGTCAGCTTTCAGATAGCTGTTGCTGAACAATTTGTTTGTGTCTGCTTAATTGCAGTTTTCTCTGTCTCTGTCTCTCTCTCTCTCTCTCTCTCTGTCTCTCACGTCCTTCTCAGGGTGCAATGAAAGTATTGCATATGTGGACTGGGAGTACAGCATACTTTTGTAGGTATCTGTATATACCCATGTGATGGCCTCTGCACCAATTGTTAGCCAGCATTTGCTAATTGCATGCAGCCAGTTGTGTACTGATTGCAGTGCTCACTGTGATTTCAGAACAGTGCTATAAAAGGGTATGTGAGATAGGCGTAGCCCTTTCATATTTTAAGGGCAGGGACCATGCTGTTATGCTGTGGACAATGTTCTGTGAGTGTAAAGGTTGGTATCTCTCTCATATTTCCAGGTGTGTTGTAGATTAACATTCCTCCATTCATTTCTCCAGTTTCCTGTACTAACTGTGTATGTACACTGACACCTACAACTACTACTACTGTTAATGTGTGTGTGTGTGCTTTCCTTTCACGTTTGCTTGCACTTTGTTGCTAAGGCTTCAATAGTTGCCCTTTACAGTCACTACTTGTATGCCTGCTAGGTGTCGTGACTGTAGTGTGCTGCTGTAGCTTTCCTATTTTCCATGTACATTCACACCTTGGAATGCTTGCTATATCTGCTAGGGTGTTACAGTATGCAGTGTGGTCTGGCCATGGTGTGGGCCTTGACATCTACTAGGGTATTTGAGTATGCTGCTGAGCAGGCCCCAGAGACTTTCAGGTTCATCTGTTATGTGCATCATGGAATGGTACATATCAGTGGGTTACACCCATTAAAATGTCTGGTATGCTGCAGTTGTGACTGTGGGTTAGCATGAGCATATGTATTACTACACTTTTTCTGCCATGCAAGTGATGACTACTTTCAGGACTCCATAGTTACCATTGCATGTGTTACACCTTTCTGCCTACTGTTTGTACATTTCACATGGGGTCTGTGGGGCATCCCTGTAAGTCATTCACTGTTGCTATGTCTAGGTTCTTAACTATTCAAATATGGTGGTGTCAGACCCGTCATGTGAAGAGATATTTGCAGGTTGTCCACATTTCTGCCTCATATTTTGGTCAATATCTCATGCACACGTTTTTCTGGAAAGTCACTCTGGGCTCAAGTCAGAATATAGTGACAAACATTCAAGTTTCAGACTGCATACCCTTCCAAACATCCCACAAAGTGCAGACCCTGTTACTCTCTGAACTGTCTGCGTTTGTTGTAACATTATTTGTAACGTGTCCCTGGTTTTGGGCCTTTGCTCCACATATTTTATTACTTGGTCCAGATGTGTTCCTGTAAGAGGTTGTGGGGTATGGGCAGTGCTTATTCTGCTGTGAGTATGTGTGTGGCTTGCAAGGTGCTATAGTGACATTATTACCTACTAGCTTCCAACTAGCATGGCTGTTTCTGTTCACACACTACTATTATGGAAATCCACTAATTTTGATAGTAATTCTAAATGGCATGTTTTGTGTACTACACATCTATATTCCCTTTACATTCATTCCTACTATTACATGATATATTTATTTTAGCATAATGTTCGTGTATAAGAGTCATGGCTTAGTGGTAAATCATGCAAACTACTGATTCCAAGGTCCTGGGTTCGGGACTCACAATGGGATTTTATTTTGCTTTTGAGCTGAGTACAGGATCTGTCAATCAAAGTGACTAAGGCACTTTTAAGCAGTTGTAACCGGGTTAGCGCTGGTTTGCGCAGAGCTCACGCATGCACACTGGCAGTTAGCTCCGCGCACACCCGCTTACAACCGCTTAAACGTGCTTACTCTTGCGCACACCCAGCTATTTTCTTTGAAAAAAAATAAAATGGGGAGACAGGAAAGTGGTGAAAAAGGGGTCATAAACAGGGTAAGACAGTAGGGAAACAAGCTTGGGATGTGCAGGAGGGATGTAGGTAAGGCCCATAGCTGCCCATTTCTTCATCAGCAACAGCTGTGCATATGTATGTAATTTGGTGTGACATTTGAAACCTTCCACCCCTGAGAGAGGTGTCAGGACAACAATAATACTTGTTGTACAGCCAATTGTAATTGATAGGTTCCATGTCCAGTAGACATGTGTGCGGAATGGGCAGCTATATATGGGGCGTAATTTTTTTGTGGGTACAGAGTGCCCTTTTTTTTCAGGTGAGAGTGGTATGTCAGGTGAAGGAAGTCAGTACAGCTGGGGAGGTAGGTTGGGTAGGTAAACAGACAAGACAAACAAGACGCATACAGGGGCGGTGTATGACACGTGTGGGGGGGGGTTACACAATTGACGGGGACGGAGGTTTGGATATCCAGAGCCCATGAGCCCACAGATGGCAACAGTGGAACTGATATCCCCACCCATAGGCAGTTGCCACTGTTCCTTCATTGCCCAGGATGGGGCTGTGCTGGGGGCTGTGTAGGTGGGGCAACAGGCATGCCCGTTAGTTGCGCCACCCATGCCTCGAGCTGGTATAGGGGCTCGAGAACGGAGTCCCGAATCTCCCTACGCACCACAGTCCGGACGCTACGGAGGGTGAGTGGTGGTTCTCCTCCGGCCACACTTGCAGGGGGGAGGCGAGCCCCATCCCTTGCAGCGCTTCCACCCACAGGTGGCACAGGGCCACCGGAGGAGGGTCCAGACTCGGCACTAGTGCCAGGTGCACTCACCAGCTGAGGTGGGAGAGGTGGGTCCGCTGGAAACCGCCTTCTCTGTCGTACTATGTTTTGCATTATGTCATGACAGTTTGGGTTAGTGACATATAATACCATTCACAATTAGTTGTAACAGCATGCATTAGTATTCCCATTAATCAAACACCCAGATATTCACACCATTGAACAGCGTGCATAACACATGCATAATTTGAACAGAAATACACAGTCCAACAACATGCAGGGTTAATTGATGGCAACAGGCCATCAGGTGTGGATGTATGAACAGGGCAGATGCATCAACAGACATGCAAATATATATGACCCAACAGGACAAATGTCCAGGGGTGTTAATTGTGATTGCACATACCATTTTCACGTGGAATGCGTTATATGTGGTTATAGGGTGGGGTGAAGAAAGTAATATTAACACCTTCGAATAACAATACATATGCTGTACATTTCTAATAGCTACAGTTATATACACACTACTGTTATAACTACAGTTTCCTATATGACAACTATTTCAACTTGGTGATAGGACTGTTACTGCAACATCAATATACATTTTATGGTTCTTCATACACATTCATATCTAGCTTTGTTCAGCTACATCATCCTGCTACATTTGCTTTATATAGCTGTAGACAAGTGTGGATGTTTGGTATATCAGACAAACATCCTATCTGCATATTGCAGACTGAGAGCAACATATCCTGATTTTGGGATACACATTCCAGATGCAGCAACACTTTGAACAGATTTCGCTGTTTGGTTTTGAATCTCACATGCATTTCATTCTGTCTTGACTGCAGTATACTTTATTCAGGGGTTATTACTACTGTATTGCTGGATTCATGACACTTTCTCACACTCTCTCACTTGCTTTCATTTTACTATTCAGGATGGTACTTCTAGGCTTTATTGACATGTTTTACCAGTAGTTATTACAATCCTTTCCAGCAGTCTCACTTCTGTCATGTTTCAGTATTTCCACAGGGATATATTTCACACATGTGATTTCATCATCTTCTGCAGCTATACTTTTCAGCCTGCTGCAGGTTGTGTACTATTTTCTTACAGGCAGGGCATTTTTATTTCAGAATATATGTTGGACAGTTTCATGTTTAGGTTAAACTTACAGGCTGAAACACACTTTTGTAATCAAGCAATACTTGCATACACTTTCACACTGTTACTTGCAGATTTTATTCCTTACTGACTACACTGCATGCTTTTGCTTACTGTCATACTTTTATATTTCTTTACAGTTACTGGTAGTGGATTACTGACCTGCCTGGTGGCGCAACCGCACCAGCTTATCGGCATAGGCTCTGCGGTTCGCAGAACGGACACCTGCAGCTGTAATATAAATGAAGTAATATTGGAATACACATCTCCATAATATCAGCTAGTTTAATTTCTTACATACATAATTAAATGTTGGGTGTTTGCCGGGCCTCCTGGATCCAAAGGTTCAGTTGGTCCTGCTTGCGTCTCTTCAGGTCTGCATGGTGGTGACGGACCTGCTCACCAGTCCTTGGAATCCCTGTGGCACTGGTGAGATCATGAGCCAACCGGTCCCACGCCTCAGCCCTGTATGCTCCCCAGAGGACCTGGCCCTGCATGAGTTGGGCCTCATGATTATGGACTAGGAGCCAGACCATGTACCTGGACTCCTCAACACCCCACCTCTGTGCTCAAAAGCGACTACCCTCTCCTACTCCTGTCATTCTGCCTGCAGGTCAGTTCTACAATCGTTTATGCTGTGTATTCCGCCTATGGGGCTTATATAGTCCATTTTTCCCACACATATCTGTGATTGGCCATTTTGGAATTGTATCAACTTCAGTAAACCTGCATTGTCATGCTCCAGTTTGTATTCATTCCTATATATTAGCTATTATTGCATTTACAGGTACTGCTGTCATGGCTTAGTGGTTCTGTACCTTGACTATGGTGTATAGTATCCTGGGTTCGAACCTGGCCACTGCTTTTTATTTTTCATGACTGTCTAGACATGCTGAGGGGTCTGTCTGTGTAAAGGCAGTTTTGATACGGCTTGCTCAACGTTGCCCGTCGGTTAGCTTGTTTGCACGGTGCGCAGCTCCGCATAAGCGAACGCTGGTTTAAGCCTCATTTGGCTATCAGCACGCATATTACGCTCAGCTCAGTTAGGGGCAAATAGATTTAGCGTGTTAAACCACTGCTCAGCTACGGGCACTCATTTTGCACCAGTTAAACCACTGCTCATCTACGGGCAGATGCACTCACCCTGTTAAACTGTAGCTAAGCTATGGGCACATCTAGCATTTTTTATTCTTTTGTTACCTCACATGTCTTCAATATAAATGGGCTATTTCATTACATTTTACATATATTGGGGTTTTATGTGTACATATTTTTCAGGGACTTGTTTCCTGCTTATTTTGAAAAAAAAAATTGGTGTTGTGGGGGCTCGAACCATGAATGCCTGCTCTTCAGCCAACATCTCTACCGCTACACTATTGCTGCCTGGCTTATTTTGCATATTTAGTTCTTATATGCTTTCCCACTGACTGCTAACTGTAGCTGCGCTACGGGCACGCCCGCACAAATGAGCGCACTCACGGTTAAACATCTTTACAATTTAAAAAAAATATATAACATGTCCATTTATATATATTTTATGTTCATAGTCTGTGGGGGCATGTGTTGTGTTGTGTTTATTCACATTTCCGTGGACTCTGTTGTGGGTGTTTACTTTGGGCACTTTTACACTTCTGGGGGCGTGTCCGCTTGCAGGGCTCAGCCTACGAACACGCCCCCTACTGTCTTACACGGACCGTGTTAGACTTAGGTGTGATTCAGCATGCTCTCATGAATATGCAAAGCATGCTGACATCACTCCGTTTAACTGCAGCCTCCGTGTAAGAGTTATAACTCTTACACGGAGGCTTCGTGAATCCTGGGGTTTGTTTTATCTCCGTTACTTTTATATAACAAAAAACATGAAACTGTCTGAGAATGTTCTACAACAGTGAAATGTCCTTTCCAGGTTTTATCAGGTACAAAATAATATCATCTACAAATAAAGCCAACTGTTCTTGATTACCATATCGATTATATCTTTACATTTCTGAGTCCCTTATTTTCTTTGTCAGTGGTTCTAAATGTAATGCAAATAACAAAGGGGAAAGAGGACACCACAACTTGGTTCCTCTGTTTAGACTCAACTTATCAGTGAGGAACCCTCCCACTTTAATTTTTGCCTCTGATCCATCATATATCCTTCTAATTAACCTTATTGTTGTATCAGGGAATACAAATGCTTCCATTGCCCTACTCATAAAATCCCAGCTTAATCTGTTAAATGCTTTTTCTGCGTCAAGACCCACCAACAGCAGCTGTATTGTCTTGCATTCTGCTTCCCCCGGACCTTCACTGTTTCCTTAATGTTGTCAAATGTTTGCCTCCCCTCCACAAAACCGCATTGATTTATATCTGTCAACTTTGGCAATACTTTTGACATTTGTTTAGTCATTAGAGACACAAACTCTTTATAATCACTTAATAATCATGGTTTAAAATTGAAAGGTGCCTATATGAAGCTGGATCAGACGATTCTTTGCTGTCCTTAGGTATTACAGTGACCACAGCTTTTTCTAGGACGTTGGTGCTTTTCCTCCTTTTAAATTTCTGTCCTATCTAGTCCTGGGGACATGCCTGCGGATTAGCTATACATCACCATTTCTATCTCATCTCCACCTCTCTGTTTATTGTTCAGCCTCGTTTACCTCTAAACTTGGCAGACCCATTTGTGCTTTTTCTATTTCCACATGTCCCTACTTTATACAAATTTCAAACTATCTGGTTATTTTTCTTGTTAAAGGTTCCCTAGGTTTTGCCTAGTTTCATAGGTATAGTATATGCTACTCTTCCAGCTAATGCCTACTCCTACTGCTTTTGCCTTCAGCACATTACCTATTGTGTTTAAAGGGCAATTTGAGCCTTTGAAAGAATGTCCTATATATAGTATCTTTTCAAATATTTGTATTATCTGCATGCCTTTTCTAAATGTTATTCTTCTTCCTTTAGATGGAACACTATAATCTGAAAACCAGATAATAGTGAGTGTTCCAGATGTGCTTATAAGTATACCCCAAATATGATAATATTTAGCAAAATAATGTGTGAGAGTCTCCACATCTACTTTGAAGCTCTATGGGGAGATCAGGCATCCCTACCTTGTCCCAAATTATAGCATAAAACCTAATAACTTTGTTTCGTTTGTAATAGCCTATGCTAAGGGGCCATAATATAGTACTGGCAGTATTTTATAAACTGCTGACAAATGCTAAAACATCTGTTTGTGTCCTATAATAGTACAATCCTAGTGAATCAAAGGCTTTCTGAAAATCTCTGAACAGCACTGCTGCAGGGCATGACTGGAGTCCATATAGTTCTTGTTAATGAATGGTCTTATGAGCACTGGTCCCTCTCTTCTGCTGTTGGCAAATCTCCATTGTGTCTTCTGAATGTTGTTGGAGAGGAATATCTCCTGTTAATGTCCTGGCAATTATTTTTGTTTCTATCTTTATTAATGAGATGGGACTGTAGTTTTCTGGGGTGCTCCCTTTGGGAAAGGATACTGCTTTCTGTTGCCTAATTTGTTGTGCTAAAAGATTTTTTTCTTCTCTGGAGTTATTATCAAAAACAGTTGCTTACCAACTCCCTTATTTCCCCCCTAGCACTCTGCAGTTGCTCCTCTTTTTGCGTTATGAGGTTCCCCTTATTTTGAAATACTTCAATATGTCAGCTTCTTTAAATAATTCTTGCTACTTCTTAACCATATCTCTTTTTCTTTTATTTTGACCTTATTTTTAAACTCTACTTTTATTTTATCCCACTCACCAGCTCTAACTTCTGAGCTACTTTACATCTTCCCTAATAACTCCCAAATAACTTCTACTACCCATTTCTTAAATTCCTCTCTTTATAACAGATAGGCGGAAAGTTTCCCATTTAAACATTTCTTTAACCATTTTTTCTTTTATGGGTTTTGTATAGCTACATTTTCTTTATGTCCCATACCCTATTTAACCAAGAAGGGTGTGCTCACATTGTTTGCAGATGCCAAGTATTTTAATATGTTTGTATACCTGGGTTAGGTGTTAGTGCAAAACATGGGGTAACACCAGGATAAAGGTTGCCATTTTGACTTGGATCTATGGATGGGAAACAAAATGTTTAGCCCAGGACTGACCCCTCTACTACTAATGGACAGAAGCAGCTCCTAAATGTTTTATCCCATGCATGGATCTCCTGAAATTATTTATGGTATGATCCCAGTTATTCACACTAGTGGTAACATATAATTATCAACCATGGGATGGGTAAGGCCAATCTCACAAGAAATGGAATACGTTGATTCAAACACAAAAACAGAACTTTGCTATGCTTAAAATGCCTGCTAGGGCAGCTAGCCTAGTACTTAACTATGAACCTATGAACCTGTTTCGAAACTTTTAGGCTGAATGTACCAATGTATTCTCTTTCTTTTTCTCCAGTTGTTCTCTTTTCTCTCTTCTGCAGTGTATGTTATCATAGTAAAACTGACAGATTTATCTGCCAGATGCCAAAGAACAGGGAGATCTGCAGATCCTGAATACATGATGGTATTTATTGTGACAAACAAGGAAAGAGGGCAGTGGAATGTAATGGCTATACAAACTTTAAGACACCATTAGGATTAACGTTTTGAAGAAAATGATGTGTTTTGATGAGGTTTGGTAAAAGGTATGAACCTTGGTGAGTGCTATGCTACTTTATGATGTATTTCCAAAGCAATGATGATGTGATAGACAAGTGAGCACTGTGGCTAAAAAGGGATTTTTTTGTCTGTATAATTTTATGATAGTTGCTATATAACTACATGATATAGCATTTGAAAAAGTAGTAGAAGAAAAAACAGTTATTGTTGCTGATGATGCTTGTTAATGGAATCATGACATCTGTGAGTTATTAGCAATGGCAGGCTCAGTGTTCCTGCAACAAGCTAGCTAGAAAATGTAGTTGCTTGGAGTTAGGTTTTTTGTATGAGACCTTTCTGTGTTTGCTGTATTTTCTTTTCATTTTCCTTCTGTGCCAGCCTACATATATTTTGCTTTGTATTTACACTATTTTCTTTATTAGTTAAGTAAAATTTCTTTGGGTTGCCACGATGGTGCAGCGGTTAGTGTTGCTGCCTCACAGCAAGTGGTTCTCTGGTTCGATTCGCAGCTGGGGTGCACTCTGTGTGGAGTCTGCATGTCCTCCCTGTGGTTGCATGGGTTTTCTCCAGTTTCCTCCCAAAGACATGCTGTAGGTGGACTGGACACTCTAAATTGGCCCTAGGTGTGAGTGTGTGCATGTGTGTGCCTTCTGTGGAAGGTTGGGCGGCAGGCTGGCAACTTGACACTGTAAAACTCCACTGCCACTCATGAGCAGACAGGTGATCCACTGTGGTGACCCCTAAGTGGGAAAAGCCACAAGAAGTTAAGTAAAATTTCTTTATTAACCTTTAAACTTTGGTTGATATATATTTATTGCACTTGCATTTATGCACTGTTGTTTATCTGAGAAAACGGTGAACATTTTTTACACTGTATGGGGTTAGTGAATTCTAGGGCACGTGCCTTTGAGACTGCTTTGTCTGACTGCCAGTGAAAGAGATACTACTTTATGAATTCTATATTTGGCTTAATTAACAGCAGACAGTTTTTGGACTTTCTTCAAAGTAGTGGCAGTACTACCAAGTCATGAAGAATATTTTGGACAGTACCGTACCTTGTGTGCAAACTGTTACATGCAACTAGGCAAGGAGGCAAGCCTGGGGGAAGGCATTAGGGAGGGAAATGCAGACACAGTCCAAATCTCCATCTGGAGCTGTTGATGTGGATATTTCAGAAGGGAGCTGGTCAGTAGCAGTGACGTAGGATTTCAGCCACAGCAGAGAAAGTTACTGGGATTCCCTTACAAGATGATGCTTCTAAGAGAGAGGTAAGTGATGGTAGTCAGCCAGAACATGAGGCTCCATTGACAGATGGGACAGGACTTCTTTTGGAAGGGGAGCTGGGATAGAGTAGTAAGGAGGAGATGAGATATATTCAGCTTTTAGACCCTGTATTATTAACTAGGTCATACTTAACTGGACTAAAGAGTTGTTGGTATTTCCAAATAATTTAGAAGACCAAGTTTAAAAAAAAAAAACAGATTTACAATAACATTTTCTGAAACAGAAGACTGTTTAAAAAAAAAAAAACATTTGATTGTGGTTCTCAACAACAATCTGGCAGGGGTGTTGGCTGTCCAGGTAGGGGAGACCAGTGCAATTTTTCACGAGCAGTCAGACATAGGATTAAATAGGTTCATAGGTTCATAGGTTCATACTAGGCTATCTGCCCTAGGGCATTTATAAGCCTAGCCAGAGTGTGTGTGGCTTTTACCACCCCTTAGGATGAGAATACTATACCCATTAGTTTGCTGTGCCTCTGTCCAGCAGTGACACAGAGATGATTCCCGGGGTAAACCTACGATCTCCCATCCACTCGTCAAGATTTATCTTGAACAGAGTCAGTGAGGGGCTCTGCCTCACATGGACTGGGATTCTGTTCCATAGTGTAGGAGTCTCTGGGTGATGAATCTTTCCCTCCAGCACGTCCTATTTATATCCGTGTTGAGGTTTAAGTCTCTTGCTCTCGTGGCTCTGGTGGATTTGGATTTTTTGAGGTGGAGCATGTCCATTAATTCGGGTTGGACATGGCCTTGTATGTCAGGCACAGATCACCTCTGAGCAGGCGGTATGCGACTGAATAGAGCTGGAGTTTCTTCAGTCGGGCAGTATGACAATATGTTTGAGCCCTTTATCCTTTTGGTGAGGAACTTTTGGGGTCTTTCCAACTGCTGCAGGTGTCGGGTAAGGTACATTCCGAATGGGGCGTTGTACTCAATCATTGGTCTGATAAGTGAAGAGTACAGGGGTACAATGACCTCTCCTGATCTGGATGTGAATCCCTTCATGATCAGGTGGGCAATGTAGAAGGTCTTCCTAACCACTTTGGCAATGTGAGTGTCAAAAGAGAGGTTACTGTCAACTTGGGTCCCCAGGTCCCTGATAACGTCTTCCTTGTTTAATGGATTACCACCTATGTGGTAATTAGGGGTTACCTTGTTTTCCCCAAAGGGTATGACTATACATTTTGGCATTTAGCTTAAGGCCATGACTCTGGCACCAGTTATCCATTTCTATGAGACCTCTCTGGAGGATGTCTGTGTCTGATGGAGTGTCAATTATGGTGCCCAGTTTGCAGTCATCTGCAAATTTTGTCAGCCACAATCCCCCTATGTTTGCCTGCACTTCAGAAAAATAAATGCCGCACAAGAGGGGCCCAGGACTGAGCCCGTGACCCGGCTTAGAGTCTGACATGGCACCAGCAACTCTAACCCTGTGGGTTCTGTCCTTGAGCCAGTTTGCAACCCATCTTGTGACATATGGGTTTACATCTAAGCTGGTGAGCTTTTCTATGATGCCCGAGTGGGGTATTGTGCTTTGCTAGGTCAAGGTAGGCTGTGTGAACTGCCTTACCCTCATCAATTGCCTTAGTGACTGTTTGAAAAAGTCGACCAAGTTCAAGAGGCAGGATCTGCCCTTGACAAAGCCAAATTGGGTAGGATCCAGTGTCTGTAGGTCCCCAATGTCTTTATTTATGAGTTCCATTATGATCCTCTCCATAGCTTTGCAGACAAGGCTCATCAAGCTTATGGGGCGGTAATTTCCAGGGTCCGTAGAAGCACCGCCTTTGTGGAGTGGGACCACAGTTGCCGACGCCATTCTTTGTATCCTGTAGTAAGGCTAAGGTTAAACAGCAGCCTTATGTGTGGGTTTAGTTCCTCATTGAGTTCATGTAGCACACAGCCGGGGACACCGTCCGGTCCCATTGATGCTGTGCTTTTTGCTTTAGAGAGAGCAGCTCTCACCTGGGTATCTGAGATGTTTGTGAGGCTAGACTCTGATGGGATAGATATTTCTCCTTTTGGGGGGGGGAGAGAAATTTGCACTGAACCTGTCTGCCAGTATGTTGGCAATGTCTGTGGGTTCAGTGATTTTTGTATCATTTTGGACTAATTCTGAGCATATCTGGGAGTTTCCACCCAGGTTTCTAACATAGCTAAAGAAGGCCTTATGATTGTCTTTTGTGTCATTAGCGATTTTTCTCTCAATGTTGGCCTTGGATGATTTTATGAGTGATCGTAGTTTTTTGCTAGTAGTGATCAGAGATGCCTTCCCTTTTAGGGATTTTGCTCTGTCATGTAGTAGCTTTCTCCTCTTGTTGTAGAGTTTGTTTATGGCTGGGGTCCACCAGACTGGGTGCCTGCCTTTGGTGGAAAGGGTCTTGATTTTATTAGGGATTGCTTGATCCATACTCTCCTGGAGGTGCTCGTAGAAGGCATTTGTAAGGGTTTCAGCAGCGTGGGTTGTGGTTTCCACTGGCTCGGGGGCCTTGAAGGATACCACTCCAGTCTTAAGAAGTGTGAAGTTTGCTTTTGAGAAGTTCTTCACTGTGGTCTTTTTTGCTGGGGTTGGGGTGGGATGTGGATCTCCAGTGAGATTAATTTATGGTCTGATCTCTCCAATGAGGGATATACTTCTGGTGTGGAGCATTTTGTCCCCATGTTTGTGATGATCAGGTCTAGTATATTTTCTCCTCTTGTGGGAATGGTGACTAGTTGTTCCATAGCATTTGAGTTTATGAACTCCAGGAACCTTTGGGCTAGGGTGTTGGGGCTTGAGTAATGTTCCCAGTCTATGTTTGGGTAGTTGAAGTCACCCAATATGATGGTGTTTGGAGAGACATTCATACTCTCCAGTGTCTTCAGGAATGCTGTGTGGGTTTCCTGAGTTTAAGAGGGTGGTCTGTAGCATGCTACAAACTGTAGGGCAGTTTTACCTATGGTTAATTGCACCTGGATGGTCTCCAAAGCTTGCCACTAACCTGGAGGTGTGGGTATCCTTTATGAATATGGATACTCCGCCTCCTTTTGTGGTTCGGTCCAGATTTTGGGGCGGGCATGATATGAGGTATAACCTGATAGTGCTGGGGTGCTCTCAGGAGCCTTGAACCAGGTTTCAGTCACAGCACAGACATCGATGTTCTCCATACTGAGGAGGGCTTGAGGCGTGCATCTTGAGGTTTAGACTTCTGGCATTGAGCAGTATTACCCTTAGTTTTCTCCATTTTGTTTTCTAGGGTGGTAGGTTTATCATTTGAGCCTTGCCTAAAAGGCACTATGGGGAAGGCCTTTGCCAATATCCGGAAGCCCAGGGGTGACAGGTGCAAGCGTCAAGCATGTCATCCCAGGCAGGCAGACATTGGATCCCCTTAGAATGACACCAGTAATTAAGCCAATTATTAAAGCTGATCATTTTGTCTCTGTATTGTGGCATCATTCTTGGTGAGGGTAGGATACTGAAAAGGTCAGTGTGGTTAATCTATAGGGCCAGATATTTGGGTTTATCACAGATGATAACCAGCCTGGATGTGGAGAAAACATTTGATAATTTCAGCTGTCAGTTTCACATTATGCATATAAAAGCCTCCATGCTTCTTGAGAATTAAATATTTACAGTGTTTTTCCTCTATCAGAAAGGCAAGTTTATTGCCAAGATAGGTATGTTCCTGTTACCAGCCTTTAATTTGCATCAAAAGATGAGGTCAGGGTACCTTTCTCCTCCATTGCTGTTTTGACGTGTACACAGTCTTTGACACAAAAGGCAGAGCTAGAGATAAACAGATATTCAGGGAAAGTAGGAGCAGGTGGATATTTACAAACTAACAGAATGATCCAAAAAGATCATCACAGAAATTGTGGAAGCTCTTGGTTGCATTGGCCAGCTGTCTGGATATGAGATTAATGTAGATATACTGTACTGTTTTATTTATTTATTTATTTATTTATTTTCTTGCTTTTGTTTACTGGGAGAGTCCACTGGCAAACCATTTTTTAAGAGCAGGCCCAGAGAGAAAAGCTCCACATACACAAATTACAGTATTACAAGTCAAATAGGCATGTATTAGACGTACAAAAGAGTATAATGTACATCGTGAATATGTAAGTTCACAGGAAAAAAGTATAATATGCAACACAGAGTGTACAGTGTCAGACATACAATACACATACTACATAAAATCAGATATGATTATCCATGATTACAACATATCTTGGAGGCTTTTGCATTTTAATCTCGGATTTATACATTATATATAGCCAGGTGTGGTATTCAGTGGTTATGGCAGAGTTAGCTCTAGGATTATGGATAGCGGAAACAGGGAGAGAAGCAGAACAGACATGGTACAAAGCAGTTTTAGGAAATTAGGAAGCAGAAAAACTGTAGAAGAAATTAGGAGAAGAAGATTAGTCATATTACAGTACCTACTGGGTAAAGCAAAACAATATGTGTTTGTGTTGATAATGCGTGACTTGAATGCACATATCCGGACAGACAGAACAGGATAAAAGGACTGCCAGGGGTCCACATGTGTGAGGTGACAGAAATAAAAAAATGGAGGCTATTTTAAACTTCTGTCTAGCAAATACATTGATGGTGACCAACACATGGTTCAGTAAGAAGACAGTGACAAGATCACATACAAGAATTGCCAACATGAAACTTAGGTAGACTTCCTCCTAGTAAGGAAAGGACGGGGAGGGGGGTAGAATCAGTAAATGCAGAGTCATCCCAAGTAAAGCAGTCAGCCCACAGCATCAAGCACTACTTACCATAATCAGCGGTAATCAGTGGTCAGAGAAGGCTCTAAGGTCACCAGAGACCAGGCTGAAGACCTGGAACTTGACTGGAGAGAAAGTACAACAGTTCAAGGTATTACTCAGGGCTCTAGCACCTCAAAAGAAAGAATAAGTGCATGAAGAAGTGGAAGATAGAAAAGATGGACCAGGCTAGGAAGGAATATTGGTTGAATTACAAAGAGGCTAAGAGAGGAGTTACAATACTAAAGAACAAGACATCAGAACACTCTACCAGCTTCTAGAAAGTGATTCAGTAGATGACACAAAGAGACTCTATCAGATTGCAGGGCAAAGACAGAAAGATAAAGAAATCAGTCAGACACTCCTATAAGGGATGCCAGGAGAAACCTATTCACCACTTCACAATACATC
Source organism: Protopterus annectens (assembly GCF_019279795.1). Lineage (NCBI taxonomy): Eukaryota > Metazoa > Chordata > Ceratodontiformes > Protopteridae > Protopterus > Protopterus annectens. Next base: position 1,897,784,966 of record NC_056725.1, read on the forward strand.
AAAGGTAGATGGAAGGAATACGTCCAGCAGCTTCTGAATGAAAAAGAATTCATAGAAGCTGTACTGCCCCACACAAGCTGCAATGAAAGAAGAGGAGGAGCTCACCATAGTAGAAGTAAGAACAGCACTGAGAAAAATGAAGTCAGGGAAAACAGAAGGCTCAGATGAGGTCACAGCAGCTATGATAAACATGTTGGATGAGATAGGGGAGAAATAGATCCTGAGGGTAACCATGGAGAGAAAGGCATATCCCAGATGACTGAAGAATAGTTATACTAGTGCCAGTGTTCAAGAACAGGATGGACATTTACAACTGTTGGAAGTATAGAGGTATAAACTCCTATCACACTACATGAACGTTCTTGAGAGGGTGATTGAAAAATGAATAGTAGAAAGTAACATGAAAGATGAGCTGTTCAGATTCAGATCAGGATGCAGCACAACTAACTCAATGTTTGCAGTGAAATAACTGATAGGAAGCTAGAGATGATGAATGAGTCCAAATGGGTATTGCTAGACTTGGGGAAACCATATGAGAAGATCAGAAGATTGCTGATTTGGGCAGTCCTGTGGGGGTTCAAAGTCCTGGGAACATTAATAGAGTTAGTGCAGGCTATGTGCAAGGACCCAATGACTCAAGTTTGAACAGTATTCAGTCTCACAGAGGGGTTCCCAGTGGGAGTTGGGGGGTGCATCGGGGTTCATCTCTGAGCCCACTGCTGTTCATACTGATGATGGACTTCATTAGCAAACAGGTTGGAGAGGATAGATCAACAAAATTGCTGTATGCAGACAATGTGACATTACAGGCAGACTCTGAGCAAGATCTTCAGCAAAAGGTAGGCGAATGGAAATCAAAACTGAAGGCACATGGGATGAAACTATTTACAGATAAGGTAGTTGTAACAGCAGCAAATGGGGGAAATTAGAAGAAGCCGAGAACTGGGAGGGGTGGTTGAGGAGAAGGGGAGTCAGAATTAGGAGGTCTAGGCTAGAATTAGAAGGGCTGCAGCCAACTGGGACAGAATGCCACAGGTAATATATGACAGAAGAATGCCAATGAAGCTGAAAAGTACGGTGTACAAAATAGTAGCATGACCAGTACTACTGTATGGTACAGAAACCTGGGCAGAAATGGCAGAGAAGTTAGCTAGAGGTGATATAGATGAAGTGCCTGAGATGGCTGGTAGGATGTGCACTATGGGACTGCTGAAGTAATGAGGACATCTAAGCAGAAGCCAAAGTAGCCCCAGTTGCTGAAAAGGACAAAAACAACAAATTACGGTGATACAGGCACATGTACAGAAAAGCAGAAGACAATCTTGTGAAGAAGATTTGTGACAGACCGGAAGAAGGCAAGAGGAAATGATGGCAACCAGCAAAGAGGTGGCTGGATTGTGTGAGAGAACACCTGTGACAATCAAGCATGAGTATCGAAAAAGGTAAAAGAAGCATTGACTAGTGAGAGATTGTGACAGTTGAAATGACACCCCGGACCCCACGAAGAAAATGGAAAAAAGGGGGTTGTTGTTGATGATGATCTAGACAGATTTCTTGTATGTAAGTTTTGACTGCTTATGTCAGTGGAAATGTTAAGGGTGGGCATGGAGGAATTTGATCTAAGTAATATCGAGCATGGATTTCACCCTACTGACTCGGAGTTTACCTACTCAGCTTTAAAAGTAGGCATAGCCAGTTATACTGACTTTTGTTATATCACTAATAATAATCTATATTTGATCCTTACTTCATATATCTTACTTCATTCCCTTTATTAGACCCCAGACTGGTGTTTTTAGTCCTGAAGAATAAATCAACAAGGTCAGATATTAACATCTAAAAATATGATCTGCTCTTGTTGAAAGCTAATGCTGTGACAGCTTGATTAGATTACTTGAATAATGACTTTAGGAAAATATTGAAAATTAGGAAAGTTCTATTTTTTTTTCTTGTTGTGAATTGTTTATAGCTCAGATAAGAAAAATATTCAAATCATTACATGCTGTAAATAGACCTCATAAAATGTAATAATCTCAGTTCATCATCATTTTATCTCAGTGAGGTAGAAGCTAAATATAAAAGCAGAAACTGTAAAGATAAATTTCCATTGGCACAATTACAAGACATAAAAATACCTCCAAAAGTTTACAGTTTATGCATATACTTGTGAGATAGCAAAGACACAAATTATGTCAGCTGGCAAAATGAACTTTGTTTTTCTTAAAGCTACATTATGCAAATTGAAGGAATGACATAAATAAGTCACTATTTTGGCTATCAAAGATGATAATAATAATCTTGTCACTGAAAACAAACAAACAACTAAATAAATACAAATGGTGTCACTGACTTGCTAAAACTTAATGAGATCCCCATGAGAATCCTGGCCTAAGCAGGGAAGTCATCTTAGATTTATTCTCCTATTGTTTCAAAACTTTAACTACATTTGTGTCATGTGAGGTCAGCAGATATGCGTTGATTCCCACGATTGAAGATCTGTACATGTAATCTGTTTCAGGGAGGCTCATACCTCCTTCAGAACGAGGACTATATAATCTTGGTATGCAATGATTTTTATAAATCATTTAGTGAGCATGAAGCATCCTTCTTGTTTTCCTATAATCTATCCAACACGTAAAAATAGCAGTAACACGACAACTGCCCCAAAAAGCAGGCAACAACACCAAGCTGTAAAATGAAGGTAGTTTATTGACAGTCACCGACTAAGCGCTTTCACCAAAATTGGCTTCTTCAGAGTCAGTGTGTAAATTACATTGTAACCCTTTTATACCAACTTAATAGTTGAATAATTGAATAATTAACATCATCATCAAAACCTCTCCAAATTAATTCCCCTCCAAGTGAATTTAATATTAAAGCACATTCACACAATCAAATCCTGATAAACAAAACTCACACAAAATGTACTTAATGGCAAAAGAATATAGTTAGTAGCAAAAGAATATAGTAACCTTTGCTCTTAATTTTGACATAAATAAATATGTATAAATTGTAAAATAAAATGAAATAACACAAAATACATCCTATAAATTCATCCAATATTAACATAGAAAAATGTATAAAACTTTATGTATATTATAACAATAGTATATAAAAATAAAAATTGTTATAATAATAACATTTAATAATTAAATTTGTTTTTAAAATAATGGTCATATAAAACTAAACTAAACTAAACTAGCCTTCTGTTTCAAGATAGGTTTAATTGGAATATAATCGTTGATACCAGGTTGTCTCATGGCATTGAGTCTCAACTGCCATAAGACTTCCAACAGAGCCACTCTATTAGTGATATCACCACCCTGTTCATCATAAACCCTATCAATAATAAAAAACAAAACCTTTTTAAATCCATTACATCTACTACTGTGAAGGTATAAAGCATTATGTTGATCCTTGTTTCTAACGGATCGAACATGCTCGGTGATTCTATCACGCAACCTACGCATGGTCATTCCTACGTAAAACGCTTCGCAGGTAGTGCACGAAGCGATATAAACAAGGTTCTTGGTATTGCAATTGCATTTGCCCGGGCATGGCAACGTTTGTCGATATCCTTTAACACAAATATATGTGCCCTCAGCTATAAACCTACAACTTCTACAACTGCCACATTTTGACATCCTAGATACTCTATTCCTTGTTTCCCTTTCCAATATAACCTTCAAATTATCCCCCTTACTAAACACTATCCTAGGTTGTGTTCCTAAAATCTCCTTAGTACCAATACTTAAGCAGTATTCCCATGCATTTCGTAGTGCAAAGGCAATCTCTGTTGCTTTTTCATTAAATTTCAAAACAAAACATGGTCCAAAAGCCACTATCTGGTTAGGCACCTCTTGTTCACATTTAACTCCATCAGTTTCATGTACAGTCATGAGAATAGGTGAATAAACTGTGCTTCTTTTCCTAAAAACCTCCTTCTTTAAACTTAATAACAATTGAAGCGGGTAACCCCTATCCATAAGCATACCAACAAGCTTAAAAATTTCCTGTTTGAATAACACCTCATCACTGACCAATCTAGAGATGCGCACCATTTGACCCTTGGCAACCCCTTTCCTTTGGTGGTAAGGGTGGCAACTCTTGAAATGTAAAAGCGAATTTGAGTAACTTTCTTTCCTATATAAAGTACTAGATAGCCCTTCATTGTCTTTAAAAATTGTTATATCCAAAAAATTAATGCTATCTTTGTTCCATACATGTGTGAACCTCATAAAACTGGTAGTGGTGTTCAAATATTGTACAAATTCAACCGCTCCAGCCTCATCCCCTTTCCATAAAATAAGCAAATAATCTAAGAACCTATTATAAAGGAGTATATTCTCAAAATATCTAGATGGAAAAATGAAGGTTCTTTCCCATGCTAATAAAACAAGATTCGCAAAGACAGGGGCACACCTAGCCCCCATTGCCACTCCAGAGCGTTGTTGAAACATTTCACCCTCAAATTTTATGAAATTGTTGGAAAGTACAATTTCCATCAAATCCCGAAGAAGATTGAGTCTGCCTTTGTCTATAGTATGGCTCATGTTCAAACTGTCATAGATCATCTCCAGCCCTAAACAGTGGGGGATAACAGAAAACAAATTAACTACGTCAGTTGTAAGAAAGCCAAAAGAACTGCTGTCTACATTAACCTCCCTTAATCTTTCTAGACAATGCCATGAGTCCCTCAGGACATGGGCAACCTCAGTTAAAGCTGTTTTACAAATAGAATCAACAAATGAAGCAAGGGGTTCAGTTTTTGAACCCCTGGCAGCCACAATAGGTCTAAATTGAAGATTTGTGGTGCCTTTATGTACCTTAGGTATGCCGAAAATACATGGCAAACTGGGGTTCTTGACAAAAAGATAATTATATTCTACTTCAGAGATGGCTCCTTGGAAAAGGGCATCCGACAGGAACAAATCAATCTTCTTGTAAGCAAGATTGATTTCATTGCTCGAAACTCTTTTGTATGTATTGTCATCTTCAAGAATAACCATCATGGAGGCCAAGTAATCAATTTTGTTCATAAGAACCATCCCACCACCCTTGTCGGGTTTCATACACCTAACATTGTTGGAAGATCTCAATTCCTTCAAAACCAGTCTTTCCTGTGTGGTTAGATTGTCAGTACCTTTGTTCTTGCTACTACAAATTTTCCTAAACTCAAATTCTACTAGTTTTTCAAGTGCAGTGATCTCACAACATGGGGGTGGAATAAAGGTACTTTTCCTCTTAAGTGCCATAGTTGTTGCATACTCACAATTAGATTGTAAGTGTTTGTTTCCTTGAAAAAACATCTCTAAATTTAACCTCCTCATGAATAACTTAAGATTGACCAACACCTTAGCAATATCTAGTTTAAAGTTTGGTACAAAATTAATGCCCTTAGTGAAGAGCTCAAAGTGTGTGTCACTTATTGCAATTTCAGTATAATTGTAAATAAAAAATCCCAACTTTTGCAATATTTGACAATTCAACCCTGCTTCAACTTCCAATGCTTCCATGTTACAATCTGTGGAATCATTGATAAATGAAGCAGCGCTGTTTACTCCACATGAATGCACAATATGCTCACTCAATATAACATCATCACCTATTGTATTCAAGGCTGAATCAAAATGTGCAACAGGAGGGATAACAATAACACTGTCATTCGAAACAGCAAAATTGTCTTCTTGCTGAAAATTGTTGACATTCAAATCGCCCCCCCCCCCATTATTAACACACAACTCATCGTTAGAAACACATTGCTCCTAGTTAGAACATTCATAAACAGAACCAAACTCACAAGAAGGTACAACAACTGTAATGGAAATGTTACTAAAATCAATTAGAGATCCCTCCAATAAATTTCGCTTACTCAACCCCAATACTGCTTGTCCCCTCTCAGAGTAGCTTGTGCTCTGTTCATCAGTCTCTCTGATCTGCGAGGGCCCGGGGGTGGGTCCAAAAAATCACCCCCATCGAAACCTTGTTCAAACGTATCAAGATCTGAGCTATCTTGAACCAATGCCACATGGCCTAAATTGAAATGATTGTCATGTGAGTGAACATTATTTTGACCATGATAATCCCCATATCTAACCCTAGATTTACCGGGTGGGTATGCACAATTGTGCTCATAGTCAAAGGTGTCCCTTGCTAGTTTTTTGCATTTAAGTTCTGAGTTCTTAGCTACAAACAATTCCAAATTTTTAATGACTTTCTGAAAATTATCCTCGTACTGAAAAAACAAAAGATCAGCCGTAATGCTACTGTGCAACTGACAAATCTCGTCACGGAGTGAAGCAAGTTTAGTGCAGTTATTGTTAATAATGATGTTCAACATATCCAAGCCCGTTCTATCAAAAAGGGCCGTTAACTCTTTGAAGGCATCAGAACCGTCCTCCACTCCCATAGGGAGCTTCCACAGCCGAAGACCCTTCGGCACCTGTTTGCGCTCCCTTGACTGTCTAAGAAAAATGTTATCAAGTTGTAAAGCTCTGTACTTGGTACAGAGCTTATCATACCTGAAAATCTGCTCTTTAAGAGTTGGCCACATTGTAGGATGCGAAGTTGGAAGGGCTCCAAGTTCTCCAATACTTGGTTCGTCAAACCATGAGTGCAAATCATGGCCTCTCGACTCACGCACCGGATCAGTGGGCAGAACCTGCATCTCAGGCGATGCTCTATTCGTCTCCTTGCGATTGAGTGCTACTTTTTCTTTAGAATTGGAGACCACCTCAGAAAAAGTAACGGAACCACCCAATTTCTGTCCAGGCATGAGCGAAGAATTGGATACAACCGGGGAATTAAAGTGAACAATTCCATCTGTGTTTCAGTAGGGCTAGAAACTGCAGTAGCCCCTTTAACACCACAATCCTTTTCATATAAGCTCAAAAGTTTGTTGACCACAATGGAAAGCTCCTTTAAAACACCCTCCATAACCGCCAGGTGGAATCACCAAATTACAAGCAAGCAGGGTTGTCCGCACTAAACCAAGCGACAAAAAGATCCCAACACAGGGCACAAAAGTAGAAATAGCAGGAACACGACAACTGCCCCAAGAACCAGGCAACAACACCAAGCTGTAAAATGAAGGTAGTTTACTGACAGTCACCGACTAAGCGCTTTCACCAAAATTGGCTTCTTCAGAGTCAGTGTGTAAATTACATTGTAACCCTTTTATACCAACTTAATAGTTGAATAATTGAATAATTAACATCATCATCAAAACCTCTCCAAATTAATTCCCCTCCAAGTGAATTTAATATTAAAGCACATTCACACAATCAAATCCTGATAAACAAAACTCACACAAAATGTACTTAATGGCAAAAGAATATAGTTAGTAGCAAAAGAATATAGTAACCTTTGCTCTTAATTTTGACATAAATAAATATGTATAAATTGTAAAATAAAATGAAATAACACAAAATACATCCTATAAATTCATCCAATATTAACATAGAAAAATGTATAAAACTTTATGTATATTATAACAATAGTATATATTCAAAGGTTTAGCTATAAGCAATATTCAATGTCTTTGATCCATATGACTGATGTTAGTTATGAAATGAAATTTAGGTAAATCTGAAAGGATGGGATGATATTATAGTATTTCTGGATTATACATTAGTGTCCATTTTATTTTATATTTTATTTCACTTTATTTTATTCTATTTTCTTATTTTAATTGATGAAATATCATGGTCTATAAATACATGTTTGGAATAGTAATCTGTATATTTTTTAAACTCTGCATTTGACTTATATGTGAGTGTATGATTAAATGTATATTCAGATGTAATGCTTACAACTGTTGCTTAGCGACATGTTTATTGATGTGATTTATTGACGTATTATAAAAGTTTAAACCAATGCATTGTATTAATGGAATCTGACGTTCTGTGAAGTACATGGACTAACTTTGGATGTCTTGTTTGGTGAATACCTTCACAATAGTATATAAAAATAAAAAAATAAAAATTGTTATAATAATAACATTTAATAATTAAAACTAGCAAGGGACACCTTTGACTATGAGCACAATTGTGCATACCCACCCGGTAAATCTAGGGTTAGATATGGGGATTATCATGGTCAAAATAATGTTCACTCACATGACAATCATTTCAATTTAGGCCATGTGGCACTGGTTCAAGATAGCTCAGATCTTGATACGTTTGAACAAGGTTTCGATGGGGGTGATTTTTTGGACCCACCCCCGGGCCCTCACAGATCGGAGAGACTGATGAACAGAGCACAAGCTACTCTGAGAGGGGACAAGCAGTATTGGGGTTGAGTAAGTGAAATTTATTGGAGTGATCCCAAATTGATTTTAGTAACATTTCCATTACAGTTGTTGTACCTTCTTGTGAGTTTGGTTCTGTTTATGAATGTTCTAACTATGAGCAATGTGTTTCTAACGATGAGTTGTGTGTTAATAATGGGGGGGGGGCCGATTTGAATGTCAACAATTTTCAGCAAGAAGACAATTTTGCTGTTTCGAATGACAGTGTTATTGTTATCCCTCCTGTTGCACATTTTGATTCGGCCTTGAATTCAATAGGTGATGATGTTATATTGAGTGAGCATATTGTGCATTCATGTGGAGTAAACAGCGCTGCTTCATTTATCAATGATTCCACAGATTGTAACATGGAAGCGTTGGAAGTTGAAGCAGGGTTGAATTGTCAAATATTGCAAAAGTTGGGATTTTTTATTTACAATTATACTGAAATTGCAATAAGTGACACACACTTTGAGCTCTTCACTAAGGGCATTAATTTTGTACCAAACTTTAAACTAGATATTGCTAAGGTGTTGGTCAATCTTAAGTTATTCATGAGGAGGTTAAATTTAGAGATGTTTTTTCAAGGAAACAAACACTTACAATCTAATTGTGAGTATGCAACAACTATGGCACTTAAGAGGAAAAGTACCTTTATTCCACCCCCATGTTGAGAGATCACTGCACTTGAAAAACTAGTAGAATTTGAGTTTAGGAAAATTTGTAGTAGCAAGAACAAAGGTACTGACAATCTAACCACACAGGAAAGACTGGTTTTGAAGGAATTGAGATCTTCCAACAATGTTAGATGTATGAAACCCGACAAGGGTGGTGGGATGGTTCTTATGAACAAAATTGATTACTTGGCCTCCATGACGGTTATTCTTGAAGATGACAATACATACAAAAGAGTTTCGAGGAATGAAATCAATCTTGCTTACAAGAAGATTGATTTGTTCCTGTCGGATGCTCTTTTCCAAGGAGCCATCTCTGAAGTAGAATATAATTATCTTTTTGTCAAGAACCCCAGTTTGCCATGTATTTTCGGCATACCTAAGGTACATAAAGGCACCACAAATCTTCAATTTAGACCTATTGTGGCTGCCAGGGGTTCAAAAACTGAACTCCTTGCTTCATTTGTTGATTCTATTTGTAAAACAGCTTTAACTGAGGTTGCCCATGTCCTGAGGGACTCATGGCATTGTCTAGAAAGATTAAGGGAGGTTAATGTAGACAGCAGTTCTTTTGGCTTTCTTACAATTGACGTAGTTAATTTGTTTTCTGTTATCCCCCACTGTTTAGGGCTGGAGATGTTCTATGACAGTTTGAACATGAGCCATACTATAGACACAGGCAGACTCAATCTTCTTCGGGATTTGATGGAAATTGTACTTTCCAACAATTTCATAAAATTTGAGGGTGAAATGTTTCAACAACGCTCTGGAGTGGCAATGGGGGCTAGGTGTGCCCCTGTCTTTGCGAATCTTGTTTTATTAGCATGGGAAAGAACCTTCATTTTTCCATCTAGATATTTTGAGAATATACTCCTTTATAATAGGTTCTTAGATGATTTGCTTATTTTATGGAAAGGGGATGAGGCTGGAGCGGTTGAATTTGTACAATATTTGAACACCACTACCAGTTTTTTGAGGTTCACACATGTATGGAACAAAGATAGCATTAATTTTTTGGATATAACAATTTTTAAAGACAATGAAGGGCTATCTAGTACTTTATATAGGAAAGAAAGTTACTCAAATTCGCTTTTACATTTCAAGAGTTGCCACCCTTACCACCAAAGGAAAGGGGTTGCCAAGGGTCAAATGGTGCGCATCTCTAGATTGGTCAGTGATGAGGTGTTATTCAAACAGGAAATTTTTAAGCTTGTTGGTATGCTTATGGATAGGGGTTACCCGCTTCAATTGTTATTAAGTTTAAAGAGGGAGGTTTTTAGGAAAAGAAGCACAGTTTATTCACCTATTCTCACGACTGTACATGAAACTGATGGAGTTAAATGCGAACAAGAGGTGCCTAACCAGATAGTGGCTTTTGGACCATGTTTTGTTTTGAAATTTAATGAAAAAGCAACAGAAATTGCCTTGGCACTACGAAATGCATGGGAATACTGCTTAAGTATTGGTACTAAGGAGATTTTAGGAACACAACCTAGGATAGTGTTTAGTAAGGGGGATAATTTGAAGGTTATATTGGAAAGGGAAACAAGGAATAGAGTATCTAGGATGTCAAAATGTGGCAGTTGTAGAAGTTGTAGGTTTATAGCTGAGGGCACATATATTTGTGTTAAAGGATATCGATAAACGTTGCCATGCCCGGGCAAATGCAATTGCAATACCAAGAACCTTGTTTATATCGCTTCGTGCACTACCTGCGAAGCGTTTTACGTAGGAATGACCACGCGTAGGTTGCGTGACAGAATCACCGAGCATGTTCGATCCGTTAGAAACAAGGATCAACATAATGCTTTATACCTTCACAGTAGTAGATGTAATGGATTTAAAAAGTTTTTGTTTTTTATTATTGATAGGGTTTATGATGAACAGGGTGGTGATATCACTAATAGAGTGGCTCTGTTGGAAGTCTTATGGCAGTTGAGACTCAATGCCATGAGACAACCTGGTATCAACGATTATATTTCAATTAAACCTATCTTGAAACAGAAGGCTAGTTTAGTTTAGTTTAGTTTTATATGACCATTATTTTAAAAACAAATTTAATTATTAAATGTTATTATTATAACAATTTTTATTTTTATATACTATTGTTATAATATACATAAAGTTTTATACATTTTTCTATGTTAATATTGGATGAATTTATAGGATGTATTTTGTGTTATTTCATTTTATTTTACAATTTATACATATTTATTTATGTCAAAATTAAGAGCAAAGGTTGCTATATTCTTTTGCTACTAACTATATTCTTTTGCCATTAAGTACATTTTGTGTGAGTTTTGTTTATCGGGATTTGATTGTGTGAATGTGCTTTAATATTAAATTCACTTGGAGGGGAATTAATTTGGAGAAGTTTTGATGATGATGTTAATTATTCAATTATTCAACTATTAAGTTGGTATAAAAGGGTTACAATGTAATTTACACACTGACTCTGAAGAAGCCAATTTTGGTGAAAGCGCTTAGTCGGTGACTGTCAATAAACTACCTTCATTTTACAGCTTGGTGTTGTTGCCTGGTTCTTGGGGCAGTTGTCGTGTTCCCGCTATTTCTACTTTTGTGCCCTGTGTTGGGATCTATCCAACACGTGTTGGGGCCAGTCAGTCACTCCAAAACTGTATGTTAGGACAGGAAGAGCAAATTGGTTTATAGCTTGGATTTTGTTCTTAGATGTCAATGCTGTTTTCAGGATTAATTTAAGTCTTCTAAAGTATTCCTTACTAAGTTTTATTCACATTTGTTTATGTTTTATTATTGATCCTTCATCAATTCCCAAATATATATACACTCCCTATTGTGCAAGTTCTTTTATATCACATTCTTGTCCCAAACTGATGTTTTCTTGGTGCTGCAGTTTTCCTGCTTTAAGGGTTGCTTTTGCACATTTATCAAGACCAAATTACATTCTTATATCATCTCAAAAAGTTTTGACGAGTTGAAGTTGCACAGTACATATGTCATAATCTGCCCATTTACATTAAACTACCTTGTAAAGACTTACAGTCCATCTTGCATTGTGGACTCATTCATTTACACTTGTGTCCCCTTAGCTATGGTTGTCCTCCTTTATTCTGTGCCTAATTTTTCTTGTTGGCATTTTGTCACTGCTGTGGACCTATGATGTCCATCTCCCTTCCCCTTATAACTTTTCCCTATTCCATCAGTGCTTGTGTTGTACTTGTGTGTTATGGATTACCCTGAGATTTTTATGCTTCCTGCCTATGCACAAACTTACATTTATCAGCTTTCATTAATCAGATGTGTATCACCATTTACATAATAGTCCATGTCATTGGTGTGGGTATGTATGATGTGCCTTCCTTCATTTTTACTTATGTAATGCTATTGCATGTCAGACATCTGTGTTGTATACCTGAATACACATATGTGTTGCCTCTGACATGGCACATGTCTTTTACACATGGATCCCATTTCTGCTGTGTTTGTAGTTTGTATATTTATTCATTTATTACATAGCCACATTAACCTTTTGCTGTGGTACTGCTCTTTGTCACTGAGCTTAGTTGTTTGCCTTTCACATATAGAGATGGAGGTTCTAGCCTGCCCTCCACTTGTCTGCCCCTGCATTTCCTGGCCTGCATTTACTCATCCTTGCTGTTGCTTGGCTTATGCTTGCACTGCTGACAGCCTAGTGGATGACTGGATTTGATATCCATTGCCTACAGTAATAACAGGAATCCCCATTTAGTATTTTCTAACACACACACACACACACACACACACACACACACACACACACACACACACACACACACACACACACACACACACACACACACACATACATATCTACCAGTGGTTGTACTCATTCTGGTATGACTGCCATACTGTTTGCAACATCTCAGCAATGACTTATGCTTTTGTTCATATGTATTTTTGCAGCACCATGTCTGATTTGCATCCATACCCTGTTTGCCATTTTTCCCTCACCACTGGAACATAGCATCATAGGAATTTACTAGGCTATTGGTCCTGAGGCCCTTTCAAGCCTAGCCAAGAATTTAGCCCATGTTCCGACAAGTTAGCACCCGATGCCCCTGTCCAGCATCGACACAGGTGGAATCTCAGGGGTGTATTTTCTGTTCACCATCCAGTTATCTAGGTTCTGCTTAAAAAGGATAATGAGGTGCTCTGCTTGACGTGGAGAGGGAGTCTGTTCCACAGAAGAGGGAGTCTCTGGGACACAAATCGGTCCCACCAGCAAGTCCTCTTGATGTCACAGACCAGGTTGACGTTGCACATGTGGGTTACTCGAGTGGAGCTTGACTTGTGGATAGGCAGGGTCTGAAAATGCTTTGTATGCCAGACAGAGATCACCTCTGAGGAGTCTGTATGAGACTGAGTAGAGGTTCAGAGCTTTTAGCCTATCTGTGTAGGGTAGGTGTTTGAGGTCCAGGATTCTCCTGGTGAGGAACCTCTGTGGTCTTTCCAGCTGCTGCATATGCTTTGTGAGGTACATGCTGAAAGGTGTTGTTCTCAATAATGGGTCTTGTAAGGTAAAAATACAGAGATGTTATGACCTCCTTGTCCCTGGATTAGATACCCTTCCTAATGAGGTGGCCAATGTAGAAAGCTTTCCGTACAACAGAGACAATATGGTGGTCAAAAATCAGGTTGCTATCAGCCTGGGTGCCCAAGTCCCTCATGACTGATTGCATGCGTAGGACCCTGTTATTAATGTGATAATTTGTGGGGACATCACTCTCCCAAAAGGGGGTGATGATGCATTCTTTGGCACTCAGTTTGAAGCCATGTTTTTGGCATCAGTCATTTGTTTGGGTGAGACCCTCTTGGAGGATGTTCACCTCACTAGGGGAATTGATGACAGCACCCAGCTTGCAGTCATCTGCAAACTTAGTCAGCCATAGCCCATTGACTTTCGCCTGAACCTCAAAAAAGTATATCCCAAGCAGCAGAGGCACCAAGACCAATCCCTGGTGTATGCTGCTCGTTATGGCTCTACTGCTTGAGGTGGCTTCCCCTATTTTGTCTAGGTGGGTTTTATCAGTTAGCCAGTTTTCTACGCATCTGGTAACATATGGATTGATGCCTAGTTGAGAGAGTTTATCAATGTTGTAATTTACAACATTGGTCATCTTCCCAAAGGGTATAATTATGCATTTTTTTGCATTGAGTTTTAGGCTGTGGTTCTGGCAGCAGTTATTTGTTTGTGTCAGACCTTCCTGGAGAATAGCTATATTTGTGGAGTACTCATTTATTGCACCCAGTTTCCATTCATCAGCAAATTTGGTCAACCAAACCCTTTACATTTGTCTTGACTTCAGAGAAGTATATTCCAAACAGGAGAGGTCTCAGTACTGAGTCCCGTGAGACACCACTATTAAAAGGCTTCTTGGTGGATATGGAGTCTCCCTCACCTCACATCTGATTCCTATCACCCTTTTTCCTTGGTTATGTGGATTATTTTGTTCCCTACAAGTGCCTGGTCTCATTGTTAGCTACTATTAGCCTTGGTGAAGTAGCAAAGATTACCCTTCACCTTACTTAACTATGTTTTTATTAGAAATTTTGCAAATTACTCTAGATTCCACAAATTATAATGGATATATTTATATGGGTCTACTTTGTTTTGTTGAATCTTATTTCACTGAATTTCATTTCACCCCGACCACTTTGCTAAAAATACAAATTACTGAAACCTCATTTCACTGAACTGCAGTTAGTATATATATGGCACTGTGCAGAGTACTGTAAGGTAAGTAAAAGGTATATGCCCTATTCCCCACTGTAGTGCGATCCTGGAGTTAGTATATATAGTTGGGGGATGTGGGGGGCACCCCCCCCACATTGTGGGCTGTGGGGTGGGTAGCCCCCACCTTATTTGTTTTATATTGTATTTTACCAAAAACTTCAAAACAATACATTTTAAACAATAGACATGCATAGTTACAACACCAATGACTAACTCTCTCCAAAGGACAATATGTACTCCAATTAATGTAGGGGGCTGTTCCCCCGACACCCCCCTAACTGTATATACTAACTCCAGGATTGCACTACAGTGGGGAAAATGGCATTAAGCCTTTCACTTGCCTTACAGTACTCTACACAGTGCCATATATACTAACTGCAGTTCAGTGAAATGAGATTCAGTGAAATGTGTTTTCAGTAATTTGAGTTTTCAGCAAAATTGTCAGGGTAAAATGAAATTCAGTGAAATGAGATTCAATGAAACAAAGTAGACCCATTTATATATATATATATATATATATATATATATATATATATATATATATATATATATATGTGTGTGTGTGTGTGTGTGTGTGTGTGTGTCCAGCTATAGATTACAACAATATCCATAAGTGTTTGCTGATATTTGTCATTTTTCAGACATAATAGCAGATGTTAATTTGTCTTCATTTATTACTTTCCACATATTAATGTAATTTCCATTGGGCTTGTATAAATTCCACAGATGTGTGCCACATACATGCATACATTATATATATATATATATATATATATATATATATATATATATATATATATATATAAAAATATATATATATATATATATATATATATATATATATATATATATATATATATCACTTCATGAACTTGAATATGGTTGCACTGACAACACTGGTTATGTCTGTTTTGCACTGAGGTATAGACTTGGGCATATTTGTATACTATTTATTATCTGGAATTCTGTGAACTCTATAAAATTTGACCCAATGTAGATGTCTACACATTTATTTGTGTTTTATATACTGTAGGATCATGCAAATACCACCTCCCTGGTATTATTTTTTTTGCAATTAAAGAGATGCTTACTTTCAGTTCATTCTACAAGTGACACTACAAATGTAAACTTCTGCAGTAGAAACAGACAGAATAAACCAGCCTAGCAGATCTCATTCTTATTCAATTTGATAGCACCTTTTCTTGAAAAGTGAGAAAAGGAGTATAGTTATGTTACTTTGCAAATTCTGGTGTATTTTAAATGCCAGAATCCTTTCTGCTTCTTCTCAATGCTTCTGCTGAGCAAAGCAAAACTGGAATTTGTGATAAGATGGTCAGAAAATTGCAGGCGCCATGTCTGACTCTAAACCAGTTACAAGTGGCATCCCACAAGGCTCAGTCCTGGGACCTCTCTTGTTCGGTATATACTTCTCTGAGGTACAGGCTAACACGGGAGGACTATGACTGACCAAGTTCGCAGATGACTGCAAACTGGGAGCCATAATTGACTCTCCGGCTGACGCAAACATCCTCCAAAAGGGCCTCACAGAGATGGACACCTGGTGCCAGTGCCACGGCCTCAAGCTAAATGCAAAAAAGTGCATAGTCATCCCCTTTAGGAAAAACAAAGCACCCACGAATTACCACATAGGAGGTAATCCATTAAGTACGAAAGAAGTAATTAGGGATTTGGGGACCCAAGTAGATAGTAATCTCTCCTTTGACAATCATGTTGCCAAAGTGGTTAGAAAGACCTTCTATATAGTCCACCTTATCACAAAAGGGTTCACATCTAGATCAAGAGAGGTCATTGTGCCCCTCTACTCATCACTCATCAGACCCATAATTGAATACAATGCCCCATTTAGGATGTACCTTACCCAACACCTGCAGCAACTGGAGAGACCCCAAAAGTACATCACCAGGAGGATCATGGGCCTCAAACAGATGCCCTATGGAGTTCGACTAAAGAAACTCCAGCTCTACTCAGTTGCTTACCGCCTACTCAGAGGCGATCTATGCCTGACGTACAAAGCCATGTCTAACCCAGAATTAATGGACATGCTCCACCTCAGGAAATCCAAATCCCTTAGAGCTACATGCTCCAGGGACTTAAACCTCAGCACAGCAATAAACAGGACATGTTGGATGGACAGATTCATATCCCAGAGGCTCCCCTCACTCTGGAACAGAATCCCAATTCATGTCAGGCAGAGCCCCTCACTGACCCTCTTCAAGAGAAATCTTGACGAGTGGATGGGAGATCGAAAGTTTACCCCTGGGATCTCTTCTGTGTCCCTGCTAGACAGAGGCACAGTAAACTAACCTTAAAGGGCTATCCTCTGTGACCTACTATACAGAGGCACAGTTAACTAATCTAAAAGGGTGGTGAAAGCCAAACACACTCTGGCTAGGCTTATAAATGCCCTAGGGCAGATAGGCTAGTATCTACCTATGAACCTATGAACCTATAAGATTCAATATTTAGTTTCAGACTCCAAGCAGCAGCTGTATAGAATTACACCAGCTGTTTTTTTATTGACAGAAAAATAATGCTTTGAGGCAGTTATGAACCAATTTAAGTTGTCACAATGTTTATAAACAACAGATACACTATTTTATTGTTTTTTTTTTCATAACTCTCTTACTGCAGCTTGCAGGGTTGTGGATTACCCAGGAGAAAAGTTCAAAAAAACAGTTTAGTCATGAGACAAAAGAACTATGTGGAAAGGCTGCTACAAACAGGACATCAGTTTCAGAGATAAACTTAGTCACATTTTAACAATGAAGGTTGATACAAGTAAAATGAAATAAGCCGAATATAATTGCAACCTTTGCTTCACAAAGTTTGGTTAACTTTTGTGGCTCATTTGCTTTTCCTAAAATGACAGTGTAATAATATTCCTCTGGGGCCTCTCCACTGTATATTTGGCATTGTGTTTCCAGCTTAGACTGCCTTCATTGTTTTCACATTTTAGTTACAGAACACCCATAATTTAATGCTAATTTTAAAGTGCTTGCTTAAATGCATTCCAATATAGTTTGCAATGGCTTGCTAAATGCAAATTTTAAATGAAAATAAAAACAAACCAACAAACAGTGAAGATTAAATCAAATAAAAACTTGCACTTTTGCCTTTAGTCAAGGACAGCATGAAATAAAAATGCCTATGATATTTGTAACACTCTCTTAGATATGAAGAACATCTTTAATATTAGCATGTCAGTCCATAAACAATGCAGCTTTTCACCATTTTGATTGAGATTTTTATTTTGATATTCCATATATGCCAGTTTTTCTTCCAAGTTTCCAATTTTTAACTATGTCTATTAGCTGAATATTTATTTGTTGCTTTTTTGTTTTTCTAAAATAAAGTAAAGATATGTTGCATTTCAATTAGCCATGTCCCTTATGGACAGAGGTAGCATATAAATGCCTGGCCCTTAATATCCTATTTGGGTACAGGACATCAGTATTCTTTTGGGAAAACTTGACTAGGCTTAGAAAGCCCCCCCCCCCCCAGTCATTAGTTTAGTAACAATCTATGAAAAATAATACCGTAAATCTTTCTTAATAGCTTATTCAATGGACCATTAAACTGCATCCTTGTGGGCTGATAACCTAACAACATTTCTAAGTTATATATAAAATAATAACATTTTATTGTAGCCTTGATTACCCATGTTTTTTCTGTAACAGAAAGTTCAAGATAAAAGGAAATGAAATGCATTTAAGAATCAATGATCAAATTTAGTAAAAAAGAGATGGATTTCATTTTCGGCTTTGCTGATTATCGGAGATTTTTCCATTGTTGCTAATATTGTTGGTATAGGAGCACAGAAATGGTGTCTCTGCTTTCAGCACACTAGCTTCTAAGGCTCTATGGCCACTTTTGTCATTACAATTCCCTGTCTATGTTTGTATTAATATCTATAAGCAGTACACTGCAATGCCATAAAGAATAGCTGCAATTTCAGAAATAAACAAAAACTGACTCCTGAGCATAAGATGCTACCTTCAAACCTACAGATAGGTGATATGTTTCATATCTAGGTCAGTCTTTTTTTGACTCTTTGTTTAAATATTGTGTGACTTTAAGCAAGTACCTAATGCATCTTAGATGTTTAATAATACTGAAAATAATAAATAAATGCAATGATGCATGGTGACAGAGATGTTACCTTTAAGTAAATGATTAACAACAATGGAAATTAAATACAAACTTCAAAACATATAAACGCTTGCAATGGTGAATAACATAAGTTATATAAAGTAATGCTTCAGTTTTTCTTATGTGGAAAATTAAGAAATGTTTTATCATCTCACAAAATTAGCAGTTTATTTTAACAGTCTGTGCTCTTTATCAGGTGCTATGAATTCTTAATGACCAGTATTACTATAGCAATAACCCACGCCTGAGTGTGGGTAATGCTGGATTTACCTATGGTTGGTGTGGTTTGGTCACGAGGGTGAAGCCCGAGTGGCCAAACAAAGACAACCGTGGGTAAATCCAGCATTACCCACACCCAGAAGTGGGTTATTATATTATAATGACATTATTTAAGAAAAAAAAATTACTTTTCTTAAATAATGGCATTGTATAATGCCTCCTTGCTGCCCTTCCGCAGCTGTCTGGTATTCTGCATCAGTTCTGATGTACTGCGCATGCCTATGCTTATGCAGTACATCAGAGCTGTGGGTGGAAGCAATGGAGAAAGCAAGATCTCCGTTGCTTCTTACAAAGTGTCTCGCTATGTTAAAGGAGTTTAACATAGTGAGACAGCTTTAAAAAAAGCAATGGAAAATCTCAGTTAATTTTTTTAAAGCTGTCTCGCTATGTTAAACCCATTTAACATAGTGAGACAGCTTTAAAAAAGCAACGGAGATAGCAAGATCTCCGTTAATTTTTTTAAAGCTGTCTCGCTATGTTAAACTCCTTTAACATAAAGAGACAGTGTGTAAAAAGCAACGGAGATCTTGCATTCTCCGTTGCTGTAAAAAAAGACATACTAATGGAAAAAGTCCGGGCGACCGGACCTTTTCCCATTAGTATAAGTCTGATTTTCAACGTGCATGCTGACCAATCAGTGTGCACATTTTGGAATATTAATGGGGGGGTTGTTGTATAATAGATTATATTAATTTATAAAGGACACAATGTTTCATTTACTATTTTTATTATCTTGCCATGTTTTTTATTTTCTTTCACTCTGAAGTTCTTGTTTTTTTATAACCTTTGAAAAAGTAATAGTATGGAACAGGACACGACCACCACAAGATAGTACATAAAACTCAAATTTTTATTGTAGATAAATGTAAATGTAGGTAGCAAGTGAAAGCGCTTATTTATCTACAATAAAAGTTTGAGTTTTATGTACTATCTTGTGGTGGTCGTGTCCTGTTCCATACTATTACTTGGTTTTCTTATTCGGGATTGGGACCTTTGGACAGTAGCAGAACCTTGTTACGAACCTTTGAAAAAGAATTCTGGGATATGTGACAGTGTTTCTTGATTGTTTCCTATAAAAATGTGCAAATATAAATGTAGTTCAGGCACTATAATACCTGATAATGTCTATAAAGCAAGTAGGATATATTTAAACCAATAAATAAAGCAGGGGTAAACAAGGCTTGAACTACTTTATTCCTAGCTGTTTATCAGTTTATATATTTTGCTTTTGATTTCAGGACGTGAGGACTACATGAGTTAATTTCCACCTAGATGGGCTGAGTAAAGTTTGACAATAAGAAGTAGGACCAGAATGTAATGGCTAATATCTAATAGTGACCAGTAAGTCTCAATGCCTCCACAAACTAAAGCCTGAGGAGACATCAGTTACTTGCATCAGCTCTAGTGTGTGTGTGCGTGTGTGTGTGTGTGTGTGTGTGTGTGTGTGTGTGTGTGTGTGTGTGTGTGTGTGTGTGTGTGTGTGTGTGCGTGCGTGCGTGTGTGTGCACGCGCGCGTGTACTTGTGTGTTCGTGTGTGTGTATGTGTGTGTGTGTGTGTGTGTGTGTGTGTGTGTGTGTGTGTGTCTGTTGTTACAATATACTGTTTTTCTTAAGTTTACTCTAACACTTTTCATTAGGTTTACTTTACACACTTTCTGCTACTATGTTATTTTTTTAAATTAATTTTATAATGGTAAGTAATGAATGAAAATGAAAAATGACACCTTCTGTAAAGATCGCAGTCTTTCCAAAAGTTAGCAAAGGAAGTACGCAATGCAAATGCATGTCTTTCTAATACACTGGATGTCGCAGACATGTAGGCAATTGTAAATTGTGCATTTTTGTATTAGCCTGCATATGCACAAATGCAAAGAGTCAGTTCAAAGACAGCACGTTTCATACAAATAAAACAAAATATTTTTCAGCAAGATAAAAACAACAGGAAATGCTTTGAATTTTATGCTGTAATATAGGTTCACAACCAGAAGCTCAGCAGTTTTACTGAATATTATCAGCTTACTCAGCACAGGCTGGCACTCTGAATGCATGGCAGTAAACATCTCAGTGCTGATTGTTGGCGCACTACTTAAGCCTTGAGTCAGTGGCAAATGCCTGCTTGCACTTCTGACAGACTTATGCAAAAACAGTCTTAAGAGATTTCTAAAGCTTCTACCAGTGGTTTTTTAAAAGCCTAACAAGTTTTTATTTCATCAAAAACAAAAAGTGGTATGCTGCTTGCCAAAGATCAAAATTACAAAGCAACAATATCACACATTGGTTCAGGTAAAATCACTTCAAACTGTTTGTTAGTTTACTTAGATCTTCCCTGAGTGAGAGCCAGTGTCTCAGCTTGGCATACTGCTAAGCAAAAGGCAATATAACAGTATAATAAATAAAGCACTTCAGTTTCTATAAAGGTAATGTGTTTTTATCAAGAACAAGACCAAAATGTAGAAAGTTTCTTTCAAATTTAAAGTGCAAAACAAGAAAGCCTCACTTCAGCTTGTGTAAGATCACTTTTACTTGTCCTTCTGTCAGGGACTGTAGAAGTAAGCCAATTGGTTTTCTGTTCATAGGTTCATATGTTCATAGGATGTTACTAGGTTAATGGCCCTAGGGCCTTAACAAGCCTAGCCATGTAATACCCTTGTTCCCTAGTTGGTTAGATGGTTGTTCTTAGCAGAGCGAATCAGTGATTAGCACTGACTGCACCTGTCCATGACAGACATAGGTGTCCCCCCGGGGTGAATTTGCCGTCTCCCATCTAGTTGTCAAGGTTGCACTAAAATAGGTTCATTGAAGACCTCTGCTTCATGTGAAGTGGGAGTTTGATCCAGAGGAACGGCAATCTCTTGGAGACATATTTGCCTCTCCAACATGTTCTGTTTATTCATAGGCTAGGTTGAGATCCCTGGAGCGAGTGACTCTTGTCCCATTTGATTTGTGGATATGCAGTATTTCCATTAGGGCAGGATCCGAGGTCAATCTGTAAGCAAGGCGCATTTCACCTCTCAGCAGCCTGTAGGACACAGAGTACAAAGACAGGGCCTTCAGTCTTTCCGTGTAGGTCATGTTTTGGAGGCCCTCAATTTTCTTGGTTAGAAACTTCTGTGATCTCTCCAGTTGTTGCAGATTTTTGATGAGGTACATGCAAAAGGGAGCATTGTACTCAATTAGTGGTCTAAAAAGGGTCAAGTATAGAGAGTTATAACGTCCTTAGTCTTGGATGTGATGCAGTTATTTATGAGATGCACAACATGGAAGGCTTTCTTTGCCACTGTGGAGACATGGTGATTGAAGTGTAAATTGCTTCAACCTGTGTTACCAAGTCTCTCAGCACAGTGTTTGAGCTTAGGGGATGCTATCTATAATGTAACTTGCAGGTGCATATCTTTGCCAAAGGTGATAATGATGCATTTTTTTGCATTTAGTTTTAGACTGTGACTCTGGCACCAATCATTAGTCTGCAATAGCCCCTTTTGTAATATGTTAACATCATTGGAGGACTCAATGATTGCACCTAGTTTGCAGTCATCTGCAAACCTGCTAAGCCACAGGCCATCTACTTTCACCTGGACCCAAGAAGTAGATTCTAAATAGTAGAGGGCCCAGTACAAATCCCTGTAGTACACTACTACTAACTGATCTACTGGTGGAGGTGGAATCCCCAACTTTGATAGTATGTGTTCTGTCAGTGAGCCAGTTTGTTACCCATCTAGTGACATATGAGCTAATCCCCATCTGGTAGAGTTTCTCAATGATACTTGAGTGGGTTATTGTGATTAAATGCCTTGGCTAAGTCAGGATAGCCGGTATGTACTACTTTGCCCTCATCCAGGGCTTTGGTGATATTCTCAAAGAAGTTCACCAGGTTTAATAAGCAAGACCTGTCCTTAAAGAAGCCAAACTGTGTCAGGTCAAAAGTTTGGAGCTCACCTATGTCCTTGTTGATAAGGTCTATAAGGATTATTTCCATGGCCTAGCAGATAAGGCTGGTTAGGGTTATGGACCTATAGTTCCCAGAGTTGGTTGATGGACCCCCTTTGTGTAAGGGGATTACTGTTGCTGTTCTCCATTCTGCTGGAACAGAGCCAGTGCTCAGGGTATTGTTGAAGAGAGTGACAAGTGGTTCCACTAGGTCTTGCTTTAGATTGTTTAGTAAGCAGCCTGGGATGTTATCTGGTCCTAGGGAGACTGTGTTTTTGGACTTGGAGAGGGCGGATATTACCTGCTCTTTGGAGATGCAAGGTAGTGGACTGGTGACAGGGATGCTTTTGGGTGTGTCTAGTGGGGACAGGGAGTGAAGTTTGCACCAAATCTTCCCACCAGAAGGTTGGCAATTTCTTCAGGTTTAGTGTGAGTAGTACCATCCACAGTCAGTTGGGCACATTGCTGGACATTCCCTTTAAGATTTTGGACATAGCTAAAGAAAACATTATGATTGTCTTTAGCTAAAGATACTAATTTGGACTCATAATTGGTTTTAGAGGACTTTATAATATATATGATTCACTTGTTTAAGCTGTGAAGGGTATTCTTCCTCTGATGAGTAAGTTCCCTCTTGTTTTTGGATAATGGTTTCTTCCTTTTGGTATATAACTTATTTATACTTGCGGTCCACCAGGGTGGCTTGTTTCTTTGGGAGGACCTGGTTTTGATCCTGACAGGTACAGCTGAGTCTACACAGTTGTTTAAATATCTATACAGGGCATTTGTGTACTCCTCTGCATAGCAGTCATTTTTGGCTGTGTTAGCAATGGGGTTGAAACCTTTAATAACCTCTGTTAGTAGGCTAAAGTTTGCTTTGGATGAGTTTTTCAGTTTGTTTGCTGCTGTGATGTTGTCCAATTTGATCTTTACTTCAAATGAGACAGATTTATGGTCTCACCTCACCAGGGATGGCAACACACAGGGGCTAGTGCAGTGACCCCCCCCCCCCATGTTGGTGAGTACCAGGTTCAGGACATTTGAGCCCCTTGTAGGAGTGCAGACTAGCTGTTCCAGATCATTTTAATTAACTAAGCCCAGAAACCTCAGGGTATTTGCATTTCTGCTTGTGTATGTTGTCCAGTCTATGGAAGGATAGTTGAAATCTCCCATGGCCGAAGTGTTTGGCTGTGCATAAATTGATTTTAGCAAGTCTGGGTATTCATTGCATTTCTCTTGGTTCGTGATGGGGGACCTGTAGCTAGAAATGATATGCTAGGATGTTTTACCTATATTTAATTGTACCTGGAGTATCTCTAGATAGTTGTACTGTTTAACCAGTCTCAAGGTGTATTTGGATTTAATGAGGATGGATACACCTCCACCTTTGGTTCTTTCACGCTTGTTTTGGAGTCTGAATGTATGGAAGGCATTGTAGCCTTGTATGGCCAGGATACTCTCTGTGGCCTTGAATGAAATCTCAGTGACTGCACAGATGTCAGCATCTTCCAAGGTGAGTAGTGTTTCCAGGGAGTGCAGTTTTCTGTTGAGGCACCTAGCATTAAGCAGCATAACCTTGAGTTTATCTCAAGTGGATTTATTTCCATTGTGAATTTTCTTTTTTGTTTTGACATTGCAGTAAAAAAGTCACTATCACTGGCAAGCATCTTTGGCAGTATCTGAAAGCCTAGAGGAGACAGGTAAAGACCATCTCTATCAAAGCAGCATGAACTGTCAGCCATGTTTTCCCAAGCTGACAGATACTGGATCTCCTTGGAATAACACCAGAAGCTAAGCCAATTGTTGAAGATAATCATTTTTGGTCTGTAATGTGGCATCATCCTGGGTGAAGGTAAAATGCTACTTAGTGCTAGGGACATACCTGCCTGGGACACATAATTTGAGAGTTCAGTCATGTCTCTTTTCATATAGTCCAGACAGGTATGTCTCAAGTCATTTACTCCAACATGTACTATGACAGAGTCATAACGATAATTGTTGTTCAGTGACTTGATTGCCTGAATGATTTAATGATCCTGCCACTTGACAGACAGCTAACTGTGACTTTCTCCTTGCCTAGCCTGGTGAGTGGGGTATCTGTGTGTCTCACTGTAGAATTTCCTATGACCAGGACATTAGATTTTGAAGTGTTTTGCCTTAGGGCCTTATTTGTTGACACTTGCATGTGTGTTGCTATGTGAAGTGGTATCTGTTCATGTTCCAGTATGTGTGATCTGTGCTTAGGAGGTCCCTGTCCTTTGGTAGGCTCTTAGTGAGTACCTCCACATAGGTGGGTCTATGTGACTTGACCTTGCCTTGAATGAGAGGAGAGGCATGTGTGCTGACAACCTGCTTGATGTCTTGTTTATTGTTACATGAGAGGATTGATTCCACCTTCATGGTATAGTTACTTCTCTCACATACTGTATTTGTTTGCTTTAGGAGCAACTGGTTGTTAGTATACATGAGACAATTACTACATTGCCGTAGGATGCCCACGTCAATCAGGCTAGCTGGTGAAATGTTGGGAAACTGGCTGTCCATTGCAGCAGGTTAAACTGTAAGTACTACTTGAGGAGTGGCGAAGTTGGATTAGCTTTTGCTCTAGGACTAATTTAACTAAACGAGGGGGCTTACTCTGTTGAGTATTAGAGGTGAAGGGGTGTGGTGATGCTGCTCAGTGCTCAGCTGAGTTGCCCGCAGTACAGCAGGGAAGTTTGGGAGGCTTCAACTGACAAACATCTAGAGAAAGAATAGTTTCTAGGAGTTTGCTATTATACAGGGCACCACTAACCTCTGTTATGCAGTGTGCAGCTACACGCAAACATGAGGCTTATATACAGGTGAATTAAAATGTTTTAAACTAGTCTGCTAATAGGAAATCACACAATGATCCTTCCCCCAGCAATCCCCAGCTCATACATGGCTATATCCATATTCTTCTGTCACAAGGGTGCAGGGGAGCCCTACTTAATGAAAAATGGCTGGATTTGAGTTCAAGTGTATAAAAAGCAGATTAGATTCAGCAAGTCTGGATCTATTCTATGTTGTCTAAGCAATATTACAGTGCAAAACAAGAGCAGATAATGAAGCAGGCACAGACAGAAAAATAAACAGTGAAAAAGGCACCACTTAATGCAGTAAAACAGTTAAATGCAGTAGATCAGCACACTTCGGCCACAAGGGTGCAGAAAACACCTTCTTAATGTAGAACAGCTGGTTTGGAGCCCAAGTGTAAGAAGACCACACAAACTACTCACAACTGCCCTGCAACTAACAGATACAATGTAATACAGTGCAATTAACTACTTAAAACAGCAGCAGACAGCACAGTTTTATTTTTTTGAAACTGCTGAAGTACAGTCACAGTATATAAGAGAAGTGCAAAAAAAAAAAAAAAAGTAGTGCTTTTGTGTGTTTCCCAACTCAGACAGACCGCCAGATAAACAATCCCAATCCTCCCAATGCAAAAGCACAGTAAAGGAGTATCTGGAGTGAAATGCTACCATAAACAAACTTAGAAGATACGAAATGCTACCACAAACAAACTTAAAGATATAGATACAGCAGTGTACTTTAAACAGCTTATAAACGTGTGATTATTCAATAAAAGTACTTTGTATTGTGTAAAGCCAAGAGCCACTCAATTGAACAAAATTTATAAAGGCAATAAAAACAAAATAAGCTGAATAATAAGCTCTTCAGCCTATAAAACTACATGCAGAAATCTGAAATGTTTACCAACCTAAACAGACCAGGCTACCTCCCAGTACACTAGATGGAAAATCCACTGACCTCTTAATGTAAAAATAAGTGCTTCCTAGAGTGAAAAATGCATTACTTTATCAAACAGCTAGCTAGATAATGAAGTCAGATCAAGTAAATCAGTAGAACAGACAATAGGAGGCAAAATGCACTTTTGGAATACAAGCAAAAGTAAAGGCAAATAATTCAATACATCAACAGCAGTGTAGAAAGGGAGGAACTTATTAAGTTAAATTTAAAGTTGGGATGGGCAGCTTAAAGGAGGATAGGTGGGGAAAAACTAGCAGGGAATCACCAGCAGTGCTTTAGTTTATTCAGGCTTGAAAGCTTTTCAGAAAAAGACAAAGGCCCAGAAATTCACTGTGCATTTAAGTATCGCTCAAGAGACAATTAACCAATGAAAAAACATGTGAAATGTGCTGCCTAGATAAATTAAGTCTATCTCTCACTTAGAAAAAACACCAGGTCAAGCAGATTTCTTAAAAGGTAAAACAAAATGGAGGAGGTAAAACAGAAAGCAGGTCTATCACAGATAAAAAAATCATACGTTTAATTTCCTCAGGCAGCAGGGAATCCTCAGCATTGCTTTGGTTTCTGCAAGCTTGAAATCTTCTAAGTACTCCTGCATTTTATACTAGACTGCTGATTTTTCCAAATCTGTCTTTATTTTCTGCTAGATGTCTTATTCCTACATCTACATGAAAAACTCTTCCAAATGATATATGCAGTCATCATCCTCCTCATCATCAACTCCCTTTTTCCCATTTTCTGCATGGGGTCTGGGTGTCACGTTAACATTTGCCATTTCTTTCAATTCATTGCCACACTTCTGCTTTCTTTGACACTCATACCTGACTGTTGCAGATCTTCTCTCACACAATCCAACCAGCTCTTTGCTGGATGCCTTCATTTCTTCTTGCCTTCTTCTTGTCTTTCCCAAGTCTTCTTCACTAGATTTACTCCTGCTTTTCTGAAAGTGTGCCTGAATGAGCATAATCTGTTCCCTTTGACCTTTTCTGCAAATGGAGCTACTTCGACTTCTTCTCTTATGTTCTCATTTCTTCATCTGTCCCACAGTGTGCATCCTGTGCCACTTCATCTACATCACCTCTAACTTCCTAAACTGCTCTGCCTTTAAAAAAAAAATAAAAAAACAAAATGAAATATGTAAAACAGAAAGCAGCTCTATCACAGATTAAAAAACATTAGTTTAATTTACTCAGGCAGTAGAGAATCCTCAGCATTGCTTTGTTTTCTGTACCATACGGTCGTACTGGCCAAACCACTGTTTTGTAAACCTTACTTTTCAGCTTTTTTGACATGTCATACAGTACAACTGTCACTCTATGGCAGTTGGTTGCAGCCCCTCTGATTCTAGCTTTGACCTCTTCATTCAAAATTCCCTTTGTTTTAATCACCCCTCCAAATACCTGAAACTGTTAACATGTTCCACTATCTTCCCTTGTATCTCAATTCTCAGAATCTTCTGATTTCCCCCATTTGTTGCCATTACCACTGTCTTATCTGTACTCAGTTTCATCCCATGTGCCTTCAGTTTTGCATTCCATTCCCCTATTCTTTGCTGAACTTCTTGCTCAAAGTCTGCCTGTAATGCTACATTGTCTGCATAGAGCAACTTTGTTCATCTGTCCTCTCTGACCTGTTTGCTAATGTAGTCCATCACCAGTATGAACAGCAATATGATCACATCTGAACCCTGATGCATACCCACTCCCACTGGGAACCCATCAAGGAGACTAAACACTGCCTGTACTTGAGTCATTGGGTCCTTGGACATAGCTTGCACTAATTCTATCAGTGTTCCTTGGACTTCAGATCACCACAGGACTGCCCAGTTCAGCTTTCTTGGGACTTTGTCATATGCTTTCTCTAAGTCTAGGAATGCCCAGTTGGACTCTTTCCTTACCTCTAGCTTCTTCTCAACTATCTGTCTCGCTGCAAACATCAGGTCCGTTATATTGCATCTTGATCGATGGGTTTCTAGTCTGTTCTCTGGTGTCTGCAGTGATCTGAGGGCATGGGGCATAAGAGACTGCTGACTGGTTTGGCAAAGTATAATATGGCTGGATGGATTTTTACTGACACATCATTATTAATAACAATGGTGTGTTAACAGAGACTTTTTTGCATAATGGTTATGGTCTTTGCTCCTTATATACAAGGTACAAGGTTTGATCCTGACCATTGGCTAATGCCTGCTCGGAGTTTGCATACTCTCCCTGTATCTCAGTGGGGTCTTTCCCACCTTCAGAAAAAATGTTGAGTTTTTACATCTCAAACTTATCAATGTATGGAGCTGTGGCAGCAGCACATACTCTACATGGTGCCCTATAGGGGGGAGAATTGTATAGAACAACCACTTTTGGCATCTCCTATGGTGCACAGACTCTTCATAATAGGAGAACACGGATCAGATACTGCTTGTTGTGGCAGGACTTGCCACTTGACAGTGGAAAATATGGCTCTAGATGATCTGGTCATGTTGTCTAATGTCACCAATGGGCACAGGCTATATACAATCATATAAAATAAAACTGAAATATTCCGGCTGCCTATATTTGACTATTATATCTCACTGTTATGTACTGGAGAAATATTGACTGAAACTTTCTGCTGTTTGTTAGACAATTATTCTGTGCAAAGCAAATATTTATTTCACATAAATTAACAGCAGCATGTAGCAGAAATCATATAATTTGTAAGCAGTATAGGAGTATTTCACAAAAGCCTATAGTGGAAAATGTTCCTGGTTGTCACTGCTTCCAGCAATACATATACACAAGACTTTTGCACTTAGTGAAGGCCATCCTACTCCTTCATCCACATACAAACATCGTCTTCATAGCTTCATAGGTAAGCACTAGGCTAGCTGCCCTTGTGTGCCATTTTAAGCCTAGCCAATTTCTGTCTAGGGTGAGAATCAAATCCTGTACCTAGTGTCTGTGAGGCAATTACCTTAACCATCCAACTCTCAAATATAGCAGCCAAAATATTTCAATTTTATTTGATATAGTTGCATATCCAATGCCCATTAGTGGCATTAGTCAACACAACTGAATCAACTAGAACCATATTTTCCACTATCGAGTAGCTAGCCCTGTCATGACACACAGTCTCTGATCCATGTTCTCCTATCTTGGGGATACTGTGCTCTAGAGTAGATGCCCAAAGTGGTTGGTCTGTACAACTCTTCTCCCCATAGGGCACCATCTAGAGTCTGTGCTGATGCCCACAGCTCCAGTCATTGCTGAGTTTCAGATGGAAAAACTCAGCTTATTTTTTTTTAGGTGGGAGGAACCCCACAGTTATTACATACAAACTCAAAACAGGCATTGACCAAAGGTCAGGATTAAACCTAGTACCTTGTATATGGGAGGCAAAGAACTGACCCATTCTACCAAGTGGCCTCTTACAAGGCATTTGTAATCATGTAAAGTAAGATTTCTTGACTTTAATCCAAATTATTAAAGTTTGTTTATTCATTTCAAAATCAGTCTACAATTAGTTCACTGATTATAATGTAGCAAAGTATTTTTTTATTCTTAATAAAATAATACATCCATGTGGTGCTAGTCTGATAATAAAAAAGCACTATTAATTCTTCACACAATGTCGACAGGTGGGGCCAGGAGACCAGTGTTGATAGCAGTGACAGCTTACCGCATGCATATATTTAAAAAGTTTGCTGATTGATTCATGAACACTGTGCCTGAAGTCTGCTTATGAGCTTGTGTCAGCACTATGGTCTTGACATTTTCAATAGCAGTTACCATGCACTTTGCACTCCAATTCTTGCAGTAATATAATTTGCAATAGTGGTTTTCATTTTCCTAGTGTACTCCTCATAAATAATTACTGCATTGTATGTTGCAATCATCGTTTCTAGATGATCTTGTTAGGATATGCTCCATCGCTCCTGGCAGCCGAAAGTAAGACAGCAAAGGCCTTACAATGAGGGCTCAGCGAGGAGCTGCAGTTTTAACATATACTGCAATTGTCTGTCACTGTAAAACAGTTTCCATGCTATTCATGATGTGATTCACCATTGTTAGGAGCCTCAAGTGGTTCATCCTAATAAAGCATTGCTTTTAAACATCCTTAAGAGCCCAGGCCTTAAGAGCTGAGAATGAATGAATGAATGAATGAATGAATGAATGAATGAATGAATGAGTTCATTTCTAGCTGTATGGGCCTTATGACTTAGAGGGTCCATGCAAATCAGCAAATGTGCATGTAGGGTTCAGTGGACATAGGTCACTAGATCCAGACTATGGAAAATAGTAAGAGTACCAAAGGTCAGACCTATAATGTACACGCATCAGAGTTTAGAGAACTCATACACCTCAGTTTGCTTCCTTCTGTCCTGCAGTTCTGTTTTCTTTTTCCAACTTTGGACTCTGCATGAAACCAAATTCTGAGATATTGCAATGTTTCCTAGAGTCTGTCATTCTTGTTTCATTGTAGTTACATAAATAAAGGTGTAATAAGCACCTTTATGCAAGGGCTAGTGTTCCCCCACCCCAAGGATTAAGTGAAGCATGCAGGATACAAAAGATTTGGTAGCAACAGATATGCAGAAAGCAATGCTGATTTCCTTCAGATCAGTGAAGTTAGTACAGTAAAAGTGCAGTTTACAAGATAGATGCATAAAAGACGTGTGCTGTTTTGCAGCACTCCAGTCCTAGCCTTAGCAATGCTAGATGTCACATTGTAACTGCAAACATTAAAATGGCTTTTCTAGGAGTTAGTATGGTTAGGCTTCTTATCCCTTGACTTTAATATGTTATTACAACAAAGAAAACATGGATATCATATGATAAATGATAATTAGTGAGTCAACAAAGAAAGAAGGCATATAACTCATTTTCTGTAGTACATTGTTTAAAAGTTGTACCTATTTAAAATAGATTTCCCAAGCTTATAGTCTGGAGACTGTGCACATTTGACTGGCTGAATTCAGCTCACATGTGGTAACTATCTCCCTGCTGTACTGTGGCTTCACATCCCAGGAATGCTGCAGATTTTACCTTGAAACCTAAATTTGTGGGTGTATTTCAATTGTTAATTACCAAGTTAAAGTACAAAAATGTATAATTTATTGTTTGCTGACTCTCTGTATATGTGACATGAATTATTACAGTTCATAACCTGCAATTCAATACAGAAGCAAACTGTTCTTAAGGTTAATACATGTGAAACTATAGCTGAAGTTGTGTATTGAACTGTGGTTATGTATTTCAATGAATTCATTTTAACTCCCAAGACAGAACAACAGAGAAACTGTGTGAATTGCACATCTGTGTTCATAAACTAACCAACTTGCTGCTCTGTGCTGGGTGATAATATATGGTCTCTGCTTAAGCAGTCATAGGTTCATAGGTTCATAGGTATGTACTAGACTAATGGCCCTGGAGCCTTTACAAGCCTAGCCCATAGAATTTCTCTAGCATCATGCCACCTGACCTTAGTTCCCAGTGCCTCTGTCGAGTAAAGCCACTGGAGTGATCCATGGAGTGAATTTTCTATTTAAGTAAAAACATGACCAAGAACGTTGAACCACAGTTTAATAAAATGACCAGCAAAGGTAATACAAACAGCAAAGCTTTCAGGCTTGGCCCTTCTTCAGTACCTTCACTTTTTTCTGGGTGGATTTTCTATTTCCCATCCACTCATCAAGATTTCACTTGAAGAGGGCCAGTGAGATGCTCTGCTTGACATGTATGGGAAGTCTATTCCATAGGTTCATAGGTTCATACTAGGCTATCTGCCCTAGGGCATTTATAAGCCTAGCCAGAGTGTGTTTGGCTTTCACCACCCATTTTAAATTAATTTTGTTATGCCCTTTTTCGAGGTTAGTATACTGTGCCTCCGTCTAACAGTGACACAGAAGTGATACCCGGGATAAACCTACGATCTCCCATCCACTCATCAAGATTCCTCTTGAAGAGAGTCAGTGAGGGACTCTGCCTAACCTGGACTGGCCTTTTATTCCAGGGTGAAGGGAGCCTCTGGGTTATGAATCTGTCCCTCCAGCATGTCCTATTTATTTCAGTGCTGAGGTTCAAGTCTCTCGAGCACGTGGCTTGATGGGATTTGGATTTTCTGAGGTGCAGCATGTCCATTAATTCCGGGTTGGACATGGCTTTATACGTCAGGCACAGATCACCTCTGAGCAGGTGGTATGCCACTGAGTAGAGCTGGAGTTTCTTTAACCGGGCAGCATATGGCATCTGTTTGAGCCCTTTGATCCTCTTGGTGAGGTACTTTTGGGGTCTTTCCAGTTGCTGCAGGTGTCTGGTAAGGTACATCCCAAAAGGGGCATTGTACTCAATTATGGGCCTGATGAGGGGTGAGTAAAGTGGCACAAAACCTCCCCTGATCTATATGTGAATCCCTTCATGATTAGGTGGGCTGTATAAAATGTTTTTCTAACCACTTTGGCCATGTGGTTGTCAAATGAGAGATTACTATCAACTTAGGTCCCCAGGTCCCTAATTACTTCTTCTGTACTTAATGGATTACCACCTATGTGGTAATTTGTGGGCACTTTGTTTTTGCCAAAGGGGATGACTATACACTTTTTGGCATTTAGCTTGAGGCCATGGCTCTGGCACCAGTTGTCTGTTTCTGTGAGGCCCTTTTGGAAGATGCTTGTGTTGGCTGGAGAGTCGATTATGGCACCCAGTTTGCAGTCATCTGCGAACTTGGTCAGCCACAGTCCTTCCATGTTGGCCTGTACCTCCGAGAAATATATACTGAACAAGAGAGATCCCAGGACTGAGCCTTGTGGGACGCCACTTGTAACTGGTTTGGAGTCTGACATGGCTCCAGCAATTCTAACCATGTGGGTTCTGTCCTTGAGCCAGTTTGCAACCCATCTAGTGACATAGGGGTTTATATTTAAGCTGGTGAGCTTATCTATAATGCCTGAGTGGGGTATTGTATCGAAGGCTTTTGAGAGGTCCAGGTAGGCTGTGTGGACCACCTTCCCCTTGTCAATGGCCTTTCATTGCATGGGCAGTCTCTGGGTTAAGAACCTGTCCCTCCAGCATGTTCTGTTGATTGTAGTAATGAGGTTGAGGTCTCTGGAACGTGTGGTGTGGAGGGATTGGGATTTCTTTAGCTGTAGCATTTCTAACAGAACTGGGTTAGACATGGCTTTGTAAGTCAAGCAGCGATCGCCTCTAAGTAGCCGATATGAGACACAGAATAGTTGGAGTTTTTTGAGTCTGTTCATATAGGACAAATGTTTAAGGCCTAGGATCCTCTTTGTGAGGTACTTTTGTGGCCTCTCCAGTTGTTGCAGGTGTTTAGTGAGGTACATACTTGATGATTAGCCTAATGAATGAGGGAATAGTAGAGGGAGACAATGACCTTAGTAATGAGATGTGCCACATAGAAGGACTTTCTGACCACAGTGGCAATGTGGTGGTCAAAAGAGAGGTTGCTGTCAACCTGTGTTCCCAAATTTCTTATAATTCCTTCTGTGTTCAGTGGACTACCATTGATGTGGTAATTTATGCTTGATTTACTTGTGGGAGATGTCCACCTTTGGTCTGAGCAATAAGAATCTTAAGGTACCCCCATGAGAATGCATTAGTGAAGACTACACTCAATGTAGGTGCTTCAGAGATGCAGTTAGACACCAGAACTATGGGCTTTTCTGGGTACTGAGCAACAGGGCTGCATTAGGAGATGCTGTTAGGCACCCTCAACAGTTCTGAATCTCATCTTGAATTGCATGGCCACTGTTTTAGAGTGGTAAACAGTGACATTATGATACAGGATTTATTTAAACATTTTAAATTTTAACTAGACCCTCTACCGGTATAGTTTTATGTAAATTCTATGGGGTGTTGCATGTATTGCAGATATATTTATGGGAATGCTATCCGCTTCCATTTCCAAACCACTCATCCCTTTTGCTGCTCTGTCCTTACTAGTGCTCTTCATAATCTAAGTTAGCAAATATGATTTGCTTATGCATTCATTTTCTGGATTTCTAAAAACATGCTCACCGTTAAGTATTGGGAAGTAAGTTGATATCTACTATGTTATTAGTGGAGTTATCCCAGCATAAAATTTACTATAACAGAAAAAAGTAAACGGCATACAGAAATCAGTTTCCCTCCCTTTAGAGGGGACACTCAGAGGATACAGTATGTTACAAATATTGATTGCACTAAGTACAGTGTGGTACAGTCATTACTTACAGAAATTTTAGTAAGTTATATTAGAGAAAGGAAGTACAACAAGTAATATGTATCACTGATACTGTAGAACTAGCAATATATATGTGTATATTTTCTCTCCTGATTGAATGGGCACAGTGCTGACAGTCAAGAGATCATCAAATTAACAAATATTGACATGTTCTGCTCATGGACTGGGGATTACCACGGAGCCAACTAGACCAATAGTTGCACCCCTGCACCCCCCATGTGGTGGGTTGCTCCTTCCCACACCCCTTGCA